>NC_135807.1:130544241-130654537 GCF_964213995.1 Mustelus asterias
GTTGCAGGAATGGCACAGTGGTTAGCACTTCTGCCTTCAGTACCAGGGACCCGGGTTCAATTCCAGCCCTGGGTCACTGTGTGGAGTTTGCATATTCTCCCCGTGTCTGCGTGGGTTTCCTCCAGGTGCTCTGGTTTCCTCCTGGACTCTCCAAAGATTTAAGGGTTAGGTTGATTGGCCATGCTAAATTGCCCCTTAGTGTCAGGGGGTTGAGCAGGGTAAATACGTGGGGTTACGGGGATAGGGCCTGGGTGGGATTGTTGACAGTGCAGGCGCAATGGGCTGAATGGCCTCTTCTGCACTGTCGGGATTCTCTGATTCTCTGATCTATGAATGTCTAGAAAGGGGACCTTTGGAGTGTGGGTTACATAGGCACAGCTGCCAATACTGGAGGGGAAGGCAGCAAAAAAGCCAACCTCTGAGGAATGGAGAGCTTTGCGGTTCAGGCAGAGAGGGTGGGTATGGATGGGACAGGATAGCTGCTAATGATAAACTCTTGTCCCCTTTAATTGTACCTGTCTTTTTCTTGCTGCCATCATTATCAGTTCCTCGGGCAGGTTTCTTGACAAGTATTCTTTACTATAATGATCCGCATGCGAAGGCTCCCAAGACTCAGTCTCTGCTAGTTTGGACAGCGGGAGGCACTGATTCTCACTCTGGAACAATCAGTGACTATTCAAGCATACAGAATCACAGAATTGTTACAGTGCAGGAGGAGGCCATTTGGCCCATCATGTCTGCACCGGCCCTCCAAACGAGCATTATGACTCAGTGCCTTTTCCCTACATTCCTGCATATTGTTTCTATTCAAATAACCATCCAATGCTCTCTTGAATGCCTCGATTGAACCTGCCCCCATCACACTTGCAGGCAGAGCGTTCCAGAACTGAACCACTAGAAAAAGCTTTCTCTCATAGGATCCTAAAGTGCAGAAGGAGGCCATTCAGCCCATCGAGTCTGCACCGACCACAATCCCACCCAGACCTTATCCCCATAACCCCATGCATTTACTCTAGCTAGTCCCCCTGACACTAAGGGGTAATTTAGCATGGCCAATCCACCTAACCCGCACATCTTTGGACTGTGGGAGGAAACTGGTGCACCTGGAGGAAACCCACGCAAACACGGGGAGAATGTGCAAATTCCACACAGACAGTGACCCAAGCCGGGAATCGAACTTGGGTCCCTGGTGCTGTGAGGCAGCAGTGCTAACCACTGTGCCACCGTGCCGCACTTGCTTTGTTTGCCAATCACCTTAAATCCATGCCTGATCCATTCTCGATCCACGTTTTATTGATACATTTATTTCAACTTTTATTTAGGAACTCCTTTGTGTGGCGCACTTGTCCCCCTCCATCCCAATATTTGCCCATTCCATCACAGCCTGTATGCATGCAAATTAAAGGTAAATTTTATAGCAGTGGTCAGCCTGGAGGCCTCAGGCTGAAAGAATTATTTCTGCTTTCAAAAATATTCCGAATTGTGGAAGGGTGTTTTTATTTTGTGTGCTGACCTATACAAATGTTTAATTACAGGCGGTGTCAATAGCAACTGATGGCCGACGGTATAAACATTTTAGACTGTCTAAAGCTTGACTGTACATTACTTATTAACAAGATGCGTGCAGCCGCAATTATAACGTTTTCTCCTAATGTCCCCATTTATTGTGCCACAAGCGGCAGGCTCTGACTGCAATAACAGCTCTAGGACTTGTGAAGACCTGGCACTGGGCACACTGTGTGATTTCCCTCCCATTGATATGTGAGAGTTGGAGGGGAGAGAGAGAGAGAGAGAAACACAGATTAGCTCTTCTTGTCGGTAGGCAAGAGATCCTTGAAGGTCAGAATTGCTACCGGGGGTAACTGGGGAGCCTTGGAAGTGATTGCAACACTAGGGGACAAAAAGGGGGGTGAGGGTAGATGTGTAATGAAAAAAAAACATACACACACACACATACACACACAACTCGCTTTGCAGTTTGATTATTGTTTATAGATATGCTGAGCCAAGAATTAAACCATAGCCTTAAGGCAGCATGATTATTTACAGCTGAAGACTCATATCATTATCAGCATGTTCCTAATTGCTTGAAGTAATATCGATGTTAGTGGATTTAACAAGTTTCTTGATACTTTGCGTGGAAAATCGTATTCCTGCGTCTGCGGGGGCGATTGCTTTAATTGCCAGTGTGGGATTTTGTCAATTTGTGACTTGTCGCTGGAGAGTAATCATTGTTTTCTCTTTTCACTGAGATAATGCGGAGGAGAGTGATATGTTTTGATTTGTGCTAATGCTTATCTGAAACCCCACCTTTGTTCGGGATATAATAAGCAGCATGTGATGAAAACTTTGTTTTAGTGTTAACCTGAATGGCGCGATGACGAATGCCTTGGGTATTTACTTAGCCTGTGCTTTGTTAATTTTTTTTATTATTATGCCTATTGAAAAAGCGGGCATTAACCTGGCAACTCCGATACAGTAAAGATGCTGTCAGAACCAACCAGATGAGTCAATCCTTGTGGCGAGAGAGAATTTCACATAACAGCTGGACCGTGACCATTATGATCACAGTAGTAGTGTTTATGCACACACAAGAACAATGAGGCGACCCAGCGATCACTGGAAATACATTCCTCCATCTTTCAAACTACACCATGCTTAAAATTGTCCCTGGCTCACACGGGTGAAATGAGGATCAACCTGGAATTCGCTGTGGTGATAGTAACTACATTGTATATTTTGCACGTCTCTCAGCCTCCCAAGTATTGAAGCTCAAAGGGCTTATTCTTTCTTTGACGGCTACCACACTGTCATTTAACCCTGTAAGGCTTCCATCACAATTATAGAACAGAATCGCTACAATGCAGAAGGAGGCCATTTGGCCCATTGAGTCTGCACCGACTGATATTTGCTCCAAATGGGCAGGATGGTGGCACATTGGGTTACGGGGCTAGGGTCGAGGTGGGATTGTTGTTGGTGCACGCTCGATGGGCCGAACGGCCTTCTTCTTCACTGTAGTGATTCTATGGCCACAATCCCACCCAGACCTTATCCCCATAACCCTATGTATTTACCCTGTTAGCATTGCTGCCTCACAGCGGCAGGGACCCGGGTTCAATTCCGGCCTCGGGTCATTGTCTGTGCGGAGTCTGCACGTTCTCCGTGTGTCTGCATGGATTTCCTCCGGGTGTTCCCGTTTCCTCCCACAGTCCGAAAGACTTGCTGGTTAGTTGCATTGGCCATGCTAAATTCTCCCTCAGTGTACCCGAACAGGCGCCAAAGTGTGACGATCAGGGGATTTTCACAGTAAATTCATTGCAATGTTATGTAAGACTACTTGTGGCACTAATAAAATAGACTTTAAACTTTAGGTGGATTGGCCATGCTAAATTGCCCATTAGTGTCTCAAGATGTGTAGGTTGGGTGGAGTAGCAGATTAAATACGTAGGGTTAAGGGGATAGGGCGTGGGTAAAATGCTCTGTCGGTGACTCGATGGGTTGAATGGCCTCCTTCTATGCCGTAGGGATTCTATGATTCTATAAAGGCATGTGACCTTATTGAAATATTTAAATGAACAGCCCACCTACTGACAGTGGATTGGCCACCTGCCCTTCATTTTGCTCCAATTAAAATTGGAATTGGGCATGGTACAAGGTGGGTTGTGTTCTTGTTTCAGGATTTTAACTTAGAAACCTTCTCCCCTCCACCCCCCACCCCACCCCACCCCCCCTCACTCCCCCAACCCTCCCAATCAAACCTATCATTTCTGTGGGGGGGTTAAAATCATCCATGATAAATCCGACTTGCCTCTGGGGCATCCAGAGAGGCTTTACAAATGGAAATCTTTGGGCGGGATTTTACGGTCTCACTCATCCCGAAACCATAAAATTGCACCCGAGGTCAACGCACCTTTCCATTGTCCGCCCCCCGCCACTCCGATGTGTTCAGTGACAACTCAGTTTGCCTTCCACCGGGGTGATGGGTGGGGCGGTAAAATGTCAGCCTTTCTTTTTGTTTAACATGTAGCATTAGTTTTGCAAATATACAATCGCAGTGTTGAGTGTCGCCTGCCAGGCAGGTATTTAAGGAAATCACAGATACACATGGCAGGATTTTCCATCGAAAATCATCCTCTTTTGTCACAAGAAAGGAGCAAAACATGGATAAACTTACACCTAACTTACATGTTAGATCATACAGTCTCTTTCTTCATCAGTAGATGCAAATAAATGCAATTATAATCGCCGGAAAAAGTGTTCAGATCTCTTTTTGATCATGCATTTCCAACAAACACATTCGCGAGTTATTGCAAAAACACCTGCAGCTAAATGAATCAGGTTCTGATTCTTCCTTTAATTTTAATTAAATATGTTACAGTTGACACGAGTTAACATGAACATTTTCTCAGGTATCAATTTACATTGGATTGGATTGCTCCTAACACACAAACGTATATATATGTATAATATTTTAAAAATTAGCTCCAGCTAAATCATGAACACTTCTTGTCAATTAATAGCTTTGACATTCCAGGCTTTATTTAGACACTAACTGATTTCCTGTGTCATTATGAGCATAGACTAAAGCTTTCTGAGCATGTCTCTCTTGCTAGAGTTGTCTTTTTGTATGCATCCCATTCTTTAAATCGTTTTGACTCCCTCTTTCTGCATAGTTTACACTCTCTCTCTCTCTCTCCCTCTCTCTCTCTCGGATCAACAAAGGTTATATATTCCAGTTTGCACATTCTCCCCGTGTCTGCATGGGTTTCCTCCGGGTGCTCTGGTTTCTTCCCACACACCAATGATGTGCAAGTTAGGTGGATTGGCCATGCTAAATTTCCCATTAGTATCCCAAGATGTGTAGGTTAGGGGGATTGGTGGAGTAAATGTGTGGGGTTATGGGGATAGGGCCTAGCTAAGATGCTCTGTCGGAGAGTTGGTGCATTAAGGTTGCAGTTGATGCACTGTAGGGATTCTTTGATTCTATGTATATGCATGAGGGATAAGCAAAGACAAGCATACAATACGGGAAAGAAGTAGAGACAAAAGAAGAAAATAGACTGAGGAAGAAAGAGTTGTGAAGAACAAGGAGAGTAGACTATTTTCTAAATGGAGAGAAAATTTAAAAATTCAGAAGCGCAAAGAGACTTGGGAATCCTTGTTCAGGATTCTCTTAAGGTTAACTTGCAGGTTGAGTTGGTAGTTAGGAAGGCAAATGCAATGTTAGCATTCATTTCGAGAGGACTTGAATACAAACACAGGGATATACTTCTGAGGCTTTATAAGGCTCTGGTCAGACCACATTTGGAACATTAAATATGGGACAATTTTGGGCCCCGTATTTAAGGAAGGGTATTTAAGAGAGGGTCCAGAGGAGGTTCACGAGAATGATTCCAGGAATGGAAAGCTTGACGTATGAGGAGCGTCTGAGGACTCTGAGTCTGTACTAGATGGAGTTTAGAAGGATGAGGGGGGATCTTATTGAAACTTACAGAATGCTGAAAGGCCTGGATAGAGTGGATGTGGGGAAGATGTTTCCAATAGTAGGAAAGGCACGGATCAAGGGCATGGCCTCAAAGCAAAGGGACGACGCCTTAGACCCGAGATAAGGGTCTACAGCCTGAGTGTAGGCTCCCTCAAGAGGCCAGAGAACTGCTTCAACAGGCTCAGGGTATCAGGAGGGGGCAGGGGCGGGGGGGGGGGGGGGGGGGGTGCTGCGGCATGCGGGGGTGAGGAGAAGGTAGTGGACTTGCTGGAACAAGACCTGGTGCCAACTGGAATGCAAAGCAGCACTTTCCCAGTGGTCGTCAAGAGTTATAGTTAAGAAAGCCCACCAACACCTCTACTTTCTCAGGAGGCTAAGGAAATTCGGCATGTCCACTACGATTCTCACCAATTTTTACAGGTGCACCATAGAAAGCACCCTTTCTGGTTGTATCACAGCTTGGTATGGCTTCTGCTCTGTCCAAGATCACGAGAAACTACAAAGGGTTGTGAACGTAGCCCAGTCCATCTCGCAAACCAGCCTCTCATCCATTGACTCCGTCTACACTTCCCACTGCCTCGGAAAAGCAGCCAGCATAATTAAGGACCACACGCACCTGGACATATTCACTTCCACCTTCTTCCATCGGGAAAAAGATTCAAAAGTCTGAGATCACATACCAACCAACCCAAGAACAGCTTATTCCCTGCTGCCATTAGGCTTTTGAAAGGACCTACCATGTTTTATGTCGATCTTTCTCTACATCCTAGCAATGACCGTAACATTACATTCTGCATCCTCTCCTCTCCATCTCCCTTATGTACTCGATGAATGGTGTGTTTGTCTGAATAACGTGCAAGAAACAGTACTTTTCACTGTATCGCAGTACATGTGACAATAATAAACCAAATCAAATCAATTATTTTACCTCTGGATCCTTCGAGACCTTTTCCAGAGACATGTTCAGGGGTTTCGGACTTGATGGCATGTCAGTGCAAAAGACAGATGAATCATTGCTCCATCGGCTGGGCTGTCAGTAACGTCAGCTACCGATGCGACAATCGCAGTCAGAGTGAGCAGCCACTTGGCTTTGCGGCTTTGGCTGACTTCCCACAGGCGCAGGGTGGTGTCGACCGCACGCGTGTGGAAACCAAGGCATCCCCGGATCACCCAAAAATGTTCAACAACCACAAGCGAGATTCCACTCCATCAATGTACAGCTGATCCGCAATCAGACAGAGAGAAAGATCTTTATGCAGGTGTGTGCAAGATTCTCAGGCAGTTGCCATGATGCTTTTGTCTCGCAGCTGTCTATCGTCCCAGACATTCTCCAAGCTGGAGATGAGTTATCATCTGTCAGTTCAGATGCAAGGGAATACCCCCTGAAAATGTGGTTAATGACACCTCTCAGCAAGCCCAGAGATGAAGCACAGGAACAATACAATGCATTCCACGTGGCAACAAGACGTGTCCCAGAGCAGGCTTGC
The DNA here is from genome assembly GCF_964213995.1 of Mustelus asterias. Taxonomy (NCBI): domain Eukaryota; kingdom Metazoa; phylum Chordata; class Chondrichthyes; order Carcharhiniformes; family Triakidae; genus Mustelus; species Mustelus asterias. The sequence goes on from NC_135807.1 coordinate 130,551,214, forward strand.
TTCAGGTGTCTGGACAGGTCTAAATATAACCTCCAGTTCATCAGGCAGAGCCTGTGGAAGGGTTGCATTGTACTGCATTCTGTACAACAGCACGATGTGGAGCAGTGAGGGGAAAATAGGGCAGAGCACAGTTTCCTCGGATGATGGTACAGTGGCACAGCGATTAGCGCTGCTGCCTCACGGTACCAGGGACCCGGGTTCAATTCCACCCTCGGGTCACTGTCTGTGTGGAGTCTGCACATTCTCCCCGTGTCTGTGTGGGTTTCCTCCGGGTGTTCCAGTTTCCTCCCACAGTCCAAACATTTGCGGGTTAGTTGGATTGGCCATGCTAAATTGCCCCTTAGTGTCAGGGGGATTAGCCGGGTAAATACATGAGGTTACGGGAATAGGGCCTGGGTGGGATTGGTGTCGGTGCAGGCTCGATGGGCCGAATGGCCTCCTTCTGCTCTGTAGGGATTCTATGACGTCTGGGTGCTTGAGGAAGATAAGAAAAGATAAGGATGAGGAGGCAGGAAGAGTTGCAGACAATGCACCTGCAGTAATGCCCACTGCTGTCTGGACACCCTCATTACTGGAAGATTCATTTTGGATCCACCAGTTCACCCATCAGGCAAACACATTCAAAAGCCACTTCTGCCCTCCCCCCTAATGACGTTAGCACAAAGCGGTCCTGCGAACGATCAAGTCTTCCTTTCACAGCTCTCCATTAATTCATCTCTTACCGTTCATGAACAAACAACTGAAAAGGCCCCTTGCCTGTCAGTAAAGAGGATGTGTAAGCTGAGAAAGTGATGTAAAAAAATCATATATATCAGATATATATATATATATCATATATATTCAACCAAAACTTCACACACTAACAATGTATCACACACCCATGCGCATATCCTTGAGAAACGACACATCTTTACTTTCCCTAACACTTCTACGTGGTGCAGCCTCTGGTGCAGCAGAGCTGGAGGCAAAGCTGCTCCGATCCCAGTCTGGACCCCTGCTCCAATCCTTGCTCAAATCCCTGCTCCGATCCCTGCTCAGATCGCTGCTCCAATCCCAGCCCACATCCCTGCTCCAATGCCAGCTCAAATCCCTGCTCAGATCCCTGCTCCGGCCCCAGCTCAGGTCCCTGCTCCGATCCCAGTCCAGATTCCTGCTCCGATCCCAGCTCAAATCCCTGCTCAGATCCCAGCTCCGATCCCAGCCCAAATCCCTGCTCCAATCCCAGCTCTGATCCCTGCTCTCACTTGACGAAGGAGCAGCGAGCGCTTCGAAAGCTAGTGGCTTTTGCTGCCAAATAAACCTGTTGGACTTTAACCTGGTGTTGTGAGACTTCTTACTGTCCCTGCTCTGATCCCAGCTCACATGATGACACAGTGGTTAGCACGGCTGCCCTAAAACACTAGGGATCTGGGTTCGATTCCTGGCTTGGATCACTGTCTACGCGGAGTCTGCCCATTCACCTCGTGTCTGCGTGGGTTTCCTCCGGGTGCTCTGGTTTCCTCCCACACTCCAAAAGTCATGCTGGTTAGGGTGCATTGGCCAGGCTAAATTCTCCCTCAGTGTACCCGAACAGGCGCCAGAGTGTGGCGACTAGGGGACTTTCACAGTAACTTCACTGCAGTGTTAATGTAAGCCTACTTGTGATACTGGTAAATAAAATAATCCTTGAGCAGCATCATTTCAGTGAATAATAAAACAATAGCGAAAAGCACTGACCTGAAAAAATAAATCTTGGTGCCACTGCTGTCTAACTGTTGAATGGCACCATTCTTCTGTAACTCTTGTGTACCTTTTTCAGTGATATCCATTGCCTGCGCTTTCTCTATTTCTTGTTTAAAATTAATATCGACCTCTGCAAGCTATCTCAGTTGAATCGCCTCATCATTCACCTTGCAGACAAATCTGTCCCATAACATATCATTCAAGGTGGCCCCAAAATCGCAGAATTACGATATCTGTTTCAATTCAGTGACGGAAGTCGCAATTGTTTCACTTAGGACCCTCCCCCTTGAATTGAGCTTGAATCCCTGGAGTATAACTGATGGTTTAGGCTCGAAATGAGACTTCACCAACTCCACAAGCTCACTGAATAATTTTGAGTTGGGCACACTTGGGGCTGTGAGACTGCAAATCAGGTTATAAATTTGGATTCCACACGCACCCAGGAGAATTGACTTGTGCTTCGCCTCAGCCCCTCTTGTGTTCCCTTGGCAGTATTACCCAGTCCTCCGCAGAGGAATCAAATAGATCTATCTGTCCAGAGGGGAATCTTGGTGAGTACTCATTTACTTTCGCGACTTTGTTCAACTTCAACGTAAACTGGATATTCAGTCTGAGGATCTTTTTTTTATCTTTGTCACAAAATGTAAAGATGCTTGTTCACCAGTTCAGGGAAAACACAACTCATTTATTTACAGGTTAAAACTATACAGAGGTTCGCAGCCTCATGGTTGCCATCAGCTCCTGAGATGACTCTGAGTCCTGAAGCCTGTGCTGATCAGAGTGACCCCTGCTGCCCGATTGGTTCCCCAGACTATGTGACCCTTACTCAGATCAGCCATGATTGAATGGCAGAGCAGGCTCAAAGGGTTGAATTTGTCTACTTCTGCTCCTAATTCCTATGTTCCTCTGCAGAATGATCATTAAAGGGACAATCACCTCGTTAACCTTTGCAGAGACAAAAATATTATTGTCAATGTTTGTGGCAACATAGATCATAGAATCCTACAGTGCAGAAGGAGGCCATTCAGCCTATCGAAGCTGCACCGACCATAATCCGACCCAGGCCCTAGCCCTGTAAATCCACATATTTACCCTAGTCTCCCTGACACCAAGGGGCAATTTAGCATGGCCAATCCGCCTAACCCTCACATCTTTGAACATGTCACTCATGCTTGGGATGGACTCGTCCAATCCCCCTGCGACTGTGCACAGTGTGACGAGAATACCTGATAGTAGATTGCACATTCTGTGCTGTTCCTTCAGAAGTGTCCTGTCCAGCAACAGCAGAGCTTGTTACTGGTACAATCAGCTTTGAGCTTTGTGCAGCACCACTCTCTAACTTCCACCAATTTGAATAATAATTTATTGTCCCCATTCTCTGCTTTTGATTTGTTAACCAATTTTCTGTCCTTCCAGTTATTTGTCCATTGAATTTACACCTCATTTTTGCCAAGAACCTTCCTTGTCAAAGGTCTTTGGAAAATCCAAATACGTGACCTCTGCTACATTAGGCTTCTCTACTCTCTCCATTAGCTCTTCAATGAATTGTATCAGGCTAATTTAGTATAACTTTTGGAATCCATGTTAACTATTCTTTTATTATATTTTCCGCCTCCAGATGTTTTTCTACCACTTGTTTTGCTATCGATTCCAGTTTCGCCTCTATCATTGACTCGAAACAGTGGCCTACAGTTACCATGTTTGTTCTATCTCCCTCTTTTGCATATCGCAATAACATAAGCTGTCTATCAGTTCTCTGGCACTATTCTTTCTTGCCTGGATCTTTTACAGATATAGATTAGTGCCTCTGCTATCTCTTCCCTCATGTGTTTGTTTTTGCATGCGTGCCTACTATCGGAGCAGGGGCCCTACCCTCTTTTAGTTTCTTTTCTCCCTTTCAATCTCAAATAAATTAATCACTAAAATAAAAGCAAAATATTGTGGATGCTGGAATCTGAAACAGAAACAGAAAATGCTGGAAAATCTCAGCAGGTCTGACAGCATCCGTGGAGAGAGAATAGAGCCAATGTTTCAAGTCAGGATGGCTCTTGGTCAGGCTGGGGTGAGCAAGGCCTTGGCTAGTCCAGTTCTAGAATCCCGACAGTGCAGAAGAAGTTCATTCAGCCCATCGAGTCTTCACCAACAACAATCCCACCCAGGCCCTATCTCCATAATCCCATGTATTTATCCTGTTGGTCCCCCTGACACTAAGGAGCAAATTAGCATGGCCAATCCACCTAACATGCACAGCTTTGGCCTGTGGGAGGAAACTGGAGCACCCGGAGGAAACCCACGCAGACACGGGGAGAATGTGCAAACTCCTCACAGTCACCCAAAGCTAGAATCGAACCTGGGTCCTTGGCGCTGTGAGGCAGCAGTGCTGACCACTATGTCACCATGCCGTGCCGATGGCCTTGTACTTCCTCATCCTGTAGCTTCTTCCAACCCGACAACCCTTGAAAAACTCTGTATTCCTCCAACTCCTGCTTCTTGTGCCTCCCTGATTTCCTTCACCCAAGTATTGAAATTGCCCACCATTGCCCAAATTAAAGCTCCTAATGGCCAGTTATTGACCATTAAAGGACTGTTTCCCACCCAGCCTCAATGTTCAGGCTGCTGGGAGGAGATCTGGGGTATGGTGGAAACCCAAAATTACATCGGGTTTAAGCCACGGGCTGAAGCAATCAGGCCTTAAGGTCTGGTAGCCACAGGACCTGCATCCTCCCCCAAGGCCTTTCCACCAACACCCCAATTCCCCTCTGTCGAGCCCCCAGACCTCCCTCCATACCATCTCCACCCTGAGACCCTCAAAACCTATCTAATCGTGTAACCCCAGGACTCAGGCTCTGGGCACGAGGGAGCTGCTGACCTATCAGATTGACCAAACAGCCCCCTGGGGCGGGACTTCCTCCCAAGTGAGGGTCAGAAGTTGGGTCTCCAGTTAACGCTCGGTGTTCCCCGCTTCCTCCTCAGATGGCGGGAAAAGAAATACCGCCATCCAAAAACCCTATCCCCATTTTCTGCAATCTCCTCCAACCCCACAACCCTCCAGGATAAAAGCATAGAATCCATAAACTCCTACAGTGCAGAAGGAGGCATTCGGACCATTGAGTCTGCACCAACCACAATCCCACCCAGGCCCCTGTCTCCATAACCCCATGCATTTCCCCTAGCTAGTGCCCCTGACACTAAGAGGCAATTTAGCATGACCAAGCCACCTAACCCGCGCACATCTTTGGACTGTGGGAGGAAACCGGAGCACCCAGAGGAAACCCACGCAGACACGGGGAGAATGTGCAAACTCCACACAGTCACCCAAACCGCGAATCGAACCCGGTTCCTGGCGCTGTGAGGCAGCAGTGCTAACCACTATGCCACCGTGCTACTCCTTTAGCTGCAGCTGGATTTTCCTGATTGGAGGGTCACCATACCAATTTGTCCATGGTTCTGCTAATAACCCCAGGATCATTACCTTTGAGATATGTTTTGCAATTTAGCTTCTAACTCCTGTCACTTTCCCAGTAAGACCTCTTCCCTAACCTTTCCTATGTCACTGTACTGACATAGATCACAATATCTGGATTCAGCCCCTCCCTGTCCAGATGCTGCTCCAGCTGTTTCGAGATGTTCCTTAGCTTGACACTGGGTAGGCAACACATCTTTTCAGGACTTTTGAACCCAATTGCTAAAAATGCCATCCATGTCCTAACTATAGAAGACCTGTTAGCAGTTTTAAACATATGGAAATACCCAAACATTATGATCTCCAGCCTTCTTACCAGTTATCCTCTCCTGCATCTGCTTGGGTGCTGACACAGTACAGTTTGCATCTCCCCTGAGTTGAGGAACTCACCTGGGCTTGCCTGGGTTCCAGCCATTATCCTAGGATTCATCTTTTTTTTATCCATTCCTGAGACCTGGGCGTCGCTGGCTGGCCAGCATTTATTGCCCATCCTTAGTTGCCTTTGAGAAGGTGGTGGTGAGCTGCCTTCTTGAATCGCTGCAGTCCATGTGCTGTGGGTTGACCCGCAATGCCGTTAGGGAGGGAATTCCAGGATTTTGTCCCAGTGACTGCGAAGGAATGGCCAATATATTTCCAAGTCAGGATGGTGAGTGGCTTGGAGGGGAACTTGCAAGTGGTGGTGTTCCCATACAATGAACAAAGAAAATTACAGCACAGGAACAAGCCCTTCGGCCCTTCAAGCCTGCACCAACCAGGCTGCCCGACTGAACTAAAACCCCCTCCCCTTCCAGGGAACATATCCCTCTATTCCCATCTTATTCATGTATTTGTCAAGGCGCCCTTTAAAAGTCACTATCGTATCTGTTTCCACTACTTCCCCTGGCAGCGAGTTCCAGGCACCCACCACCCTCTGTGTAAAAAACTTGCCTCGTACATCTCCTTTAAACCTTGCCTCTTGCACCTCAAACCTAGTAATTGACTCCTACACCCTGGGGAAAAGCTTCTGACTATCCACTCTGTCCATGCCCCTCGTGATCTTGTAGACTTCTATCAGGTCGCCCCTCAACCTCCGTCAGTGAGAACAAACCAAGTTTCTCCAATCTCTCCTCATAGCTAATGCCCTCCATACCAGGCAAATTGGTATCCTGGTATCCTGGTAAATCTTTTCTGTACCCTCTCCAATGCCTCCATCCTTCTGGTAGCATGGTGACCAGAATTGAACACTATATTCCAAGTGCGGCCTAACTAAGGTTCTATAAAGCTGCAACATGACTTGCCAATTTTTAAACTCAGTGCCCTGGCCGATGAAGGCAAACATGCCATAGGCCTTTTTGACTACCTTCTCCAACTGCATTGCCACTTTCAGTGACCTGTGTACCTGTACACCCAGATCCCTCTGCCTATCAATACTCTTAAGGGTTTTGCCATTTACTGTATATTTCCTATCTGTATTAGACCTTCCAAAATGCATTACCTCACATTTGTCCAGATTAAACTCCATCTGCCATCTCTCCGCCTAAGTCTCCAATTGATATACATCCTGCTGTAGCCTCTGATGGTCCTCATCGCTATCCGCAAATCCACCAACCTTTGTGTCGTCCGCAAACTTACTAATCAAACCAGTTACGTTTTCCTCCAAATCATTTATGTATATTACAAAACTACAAAGGTCCCAGCACTGATCCCTGAGGAACACCACTTGCCACAGCCCTCCATTCAGAAACACACTCTTCCACTGAGATCCTCTGTCTTCTATGACCGAGCTAGTTCTGTATTCACCTTGCCAGCTCACCTCTGATCCCATGCGACTTCGCCTTCTGCACCAGTCTGCTACGAGGGACCTTGTCAAAGGCCTTACTGAGGTCCATGCCCTACCCTCATCAATCATCTTCATCAATTCCTCGAAAAACTCGGTCAAGTTAGTGAGATACGACCTCCCCTTCACAAAACCATGTTGCCTCTCACTCATATGTCCACTTATTTCCAAGTGGGAGTAAATCCTGTCTTGAAGAATCCTCTCCAATTATTTTCCTACCACTGACGTAAGGCTCACCGGCCTGTAATTACCTGGATTATTCTTGCTATCCTTCTTAAACAAAGGAACAACATTGGCTATTCTCCAATCCTCTGAGACCTCCCCTGTAGCCAATGAGGATACAAAGATTTCTCTCAAGGCCCCAGCAATTTCCTCCCTTGCCTCTCTCAGTATTCTGGGGTATATCCCATCAGGCCCTGGGGACTTGTCTACCTTAATGTTTGTCAAAAAAACCAATACCTCCTCCTTTTTGATCTCAACGTGACTCAAACTATCTACACACCCTTCCCCAGACTCATCATCCACCAAGTCCTTCTCTTCAGTGAACACTGATGCAAAGTACTCATTTAATACCTCACCCATTTCCTCTGGCTCCACGCATTGATTCCCTCCCCTGTCCTTGAGTGGGCCAACCCTCTCGCTGGCTGCCCTCTTGCTCTCTATATATGTATAAAAAGCCTTGATTCTGCTGGCCAATGATTTTTCGTGACCCCTTTTAGCCTTCCTTACTCCTTGCTTAAGTTTCTTTCTACTTTCCTTGTATGCCACACTTGCTTCGTGTGTTCCCAGCCTCCTAGCCTTGACAAATGCTTCCTTCTTCTCTTTGACTCGGCTCACAATATCTCTCGTTAGCCAAGGTTCCCAAAACTTGCCATACTTATCCTTCATCCTTACAGGAATGTGCTGGTCCTGAATCCCTATCAACTTACACTTGAAAGCCTCCTGTGTACTGCTCCCCTTGTCTTTCTAGATGGGAGTGTCGTGGGTTTTGGAAGATGCTGTCTAAGGATCTTTAATGAATTACTGCAGTGCATCTTGTAGATAGTACACACTGCTGCTACTGAGCATCGGTGGTGGAGGGAGTGGATGTTTGTGGATGTGGTGCCAATCAAAGGGACTGCTTTGTCCTGGACGGTATCAAGCCTCTTGAGTGTTGTTGGAGCTGCACCCATCCAGGCAAGTGGAGAGTATTCCATCACACTCCTGAATTGTGCCTTGTAGAGGTGGATAGGCTTTGGGGAGTTAGGAGATGAGTTACTCGCCGCTGTATTCGTAGGCACAATTGCCCAGATCGCAACCAGACCAACGAAAAGGATGCCGAATTTTAAGCGCAGGTTCCTTCCAGTGCAAATTGTGCATCGATGATCCTTTTGAGTTTAGTTTAAAATAAATCTTGTGTTGGAAGCCAACCCCACCCCAGAACTGGCCATGGGCCCAGATTGAATTAATCACCATGGCAAGTTCCCACTAATTGAGTCTTTTGGTTGGACTTTTGAGGAAGCTAAAAAAGGAAGCTTCGTGTTAAGGTTCAAGGTCACCGAGACACATTCTAAATGCTTTTTAATTTTATTCTCTAATTCACTCAGGAACTGACTATTGTACCCCAATAGTGAATGGATTAGCATGGTACTTTTATAAAGTGGTTTCCAGTCATCTTAAAGTCAAGATAATCACAAATGGTGGACTAATAAGGGAAATTTTTTACAACAAAATTTAAAAATACAAATTGCATTCTGAAAGGCTGCCTGATTGTGTGAGCTCAGTGCAAATGTTACCAACAGCGATATGCAAACGCATTTACCCCCAAAGTGCACACTATATTCCCTGATATCCAACAGGAAGGCCTGGTAAAATTTGCCATAAACAGGTCCAGGCGGTAGGCGATTGAGAGGGCCGTCAGACCCGACTGTCTGCCCCTCTACCGCGGCTACGTTTGTGGCTGGGTGTCCCTGAAGAGAGAGCATGCGGTGTCCGAGGGCACTGTCAACACCTTCCATGCCCGCTGGGCTTCACAGGGGCTGGGGTGCATTATCGACCCTTTTAATCCCATTTTAATTTGATGTTTTTAAGTTTCCTTTCTACTTGGTCCTTTGGCTCGGGCGGTTCCCCTTCTGTTGGGAGCTGCCCCCTTTTAATTTGCCCCTCAGTTAGTTTGACTTTGTATTACCTGATTGGCGAAAAAGATTGATATCCAGGAGGAACTAAAATGCGTGCGGAGTGCAGCGATTGGAGGCGAACAGTTTCGACGTGTTCAGATAACAATACAAAAAGAAGTCAGGCAAGAAAAATCAGCGCGGGTGAAGATTGGGTGCATTTCTATCTCCCATTCGTCCCCTTAAAGCGGGAGATCCAGGCACAAGGCTGAGTGTCTTTCCTGCACATTAAATAATAACAGATACAAAAAAAATCGCAAGGCAGGAGATAATAGCAATCAGGACAGGTGCTTTGCAGAAATATGCTGATTTCTTGAGGGCTTTATTAGCTTGCCGTCTGCGCTATAGTTGAGAGGAGGCTGAAGCTGGCCAGAAGCAGCTGTCAGGTCGGCAGCTGCTGTTTTGGCCTGATTCTGCTTTCATTGCCGCACATTATGAGATTACCCAGGCTAATGCAGATCGAGCCGGCCAAATCTTTCCAGGCAGTTTTGTCAACAGTGATTCCCTCTACCTTCAAGGTACAAAGTGTGGGTCCTCCCTGGGTGTTGCAGGTTGCCAAAATAAAAGGAATTCGTGTGCAGCCATTATTCCCCAAGCCAGCGCAGCGTCAGGTTACCGCGTGATTGGATAGCTCTCCCGCATTCATCTGTGTTGTGCTTGTTATTTTCTCGGACTAGTTGGCAGGATTTGTGCACAGTGTCCTAATCGATTTTCAGTACAAGTCCGTAGTAACTGTCAGCATTCGTGTTAGATATCCTGTTCTTTTTAACAATGAACATAAATCACCTATCGGAAATATATGGTTCATTACATGATTCATTCTACAAAGCCTAATAAAGGGAGAGATCTGGTGTCCCTCAGTCATCCCCACTCTCCCCCTTACTCTGCTTTGGAACTAAACTTGAGATAGCCCATTAGAGGAGATTATGTAAAAACTCCCATGATGTAACGTCACAAGGTTGGAACTTCTACATGTCAACATAAGGATGAGATTTATTAAAATTCGAACCTTCCAGGCTTGTTATGGTCACCAATTCTAAAGCATAAAAAATACATAACAAGGGGTGTCTGGAGAATTCCATAAACTATTTCCCTTCACAACAATTGTGGACAAGTGTTAATCCAATAGAAGAAACCAACCAGGAACCTATCAAGCTGTACATTTTGTAGCAACAATTGTGCTAATAGTAAATTCATTTACCTTTGCTCGCAGGGGAAAATGTATGTTACGCGACCCAAACAATGTGCCACTCTCACTGGTTATGGAATTTTACAACCCCGCCTGCCACGGGAATAGGAGCGGGCGAGGGGCGGACAACGGAAAGGTCTGTTGACCTCAGGCAGGATGTTACGGTTTCGGGATGAACGAGGCCATAAAATCGTGTCCATGGAGTCATAGAGTAACACAGTACAGAAACAGGCCCTTCGGCCCAACCGTTCCATGCCAACCGTGGTGCTCTCCCAGCTAGTCCCAATTGACCGCAAATAGAGCAAAATGGGACACGGTCTATGGACAGACATTGGCAACACTGAAAGAGGTCATTCAGCCCATCATTTCTGTACTGGCTCTTTGCTAGAGCAACTAATCCTACTGCCACACACACCCTCCTCCCCACCCCAAAGCCTTTCTCTGTTTCAAATATTTTCATGCTTAACCTTAAAAAAATCAATAGTCTCAACCTCAACTCTTCCCTGTGGTAAAGTATCCCACGCTCCGACAATCATCTGTATAACAAAGTGCCCCCTAACCTCTCCAGGACAAATCAGAATCAAATACTAAGATAAAGGGAAAATACTGCGGATGCCGGAATATGAAACAAAAACAGGAAATGCTGGACAATCTCAGCGGGCCTGACAGCATCTGTGGAGAGAGAATAGAGCCAAAATTTCAAAACGTTGGCTCCATTCTCTCTCCACAGATGCTGTCAGCCCTGCTGAGATTTTCCAGCATTGCCTGTTATTGTTTTAGAATCAAATACTCCTGTCACTGACATATCGCTGAGAGCAAATAGTATTTTAGTCGTAAAGAATTTGAGTGTTGCTGAAAAAGGAGACATGGGGCGAAATTGTCCAGCCTCCCAGTGGGCGGGAGGTACCGCATTGTTTGGTAGCGGTGACGGACAGACAATGGAAATGTCCGTTGATCTTGGGTGGGAATTTCCAGTCTCGCTTGAGCAAAGCCGTAATTGTTTCAACTCCCAGAATGTAATTCCTCATATATTTCCACATTAAACTGCAGTTGTCATTGGCCTTCCCACTCTAAGAACCTGTCTCTACTCTCTGTCTTTTACAGCATGACTTAGAGTTTTCCAGACCCCTGATTTTATGATTGTTGGAAGCAATATAATGGCATGCCAAGTGTATCCTTTATGATTTACCAAGAGTGCTAGGCTCACATTGTAGAATGTCAATAGCTCGGGCTGACTGCCCATTGTGGTTTGGGCACATTCCTACCAGAAACTATTGGTCTGGAGAGCATTAGCTATGAGGAGAGGTTGGATAAACTCAGTTTGTTCTCGCTGGAAGGATGGAGGTTGAGAGGTGACCTGATAGAGGTGTACAAGATTATGAGTGGCATGGACAGAGTGGATAGTCAGATGTTCTTTCCTAGGGTAGAAAAGTCAAGTACTAGGGGACATAGGTTTAAGGTGCGTGGGGAAAAGTTTAGAGGAGATGTGCGAGGCAAGTGTTTTACACAGAGTGTGGTGAATGTCTGGAACGCTTTGCCCGGGGAGGTGGTGGGAGCAGGTACGATAGCGGCATTTAAGGGACATCTAGATGAACACATGAATAGGATGGGAATGGAAGGATACGGACTCTGTAAGTGCATACGGTTTTAGTTTAGGCAGGCATCATGATCGACGCAGGCTTGGAGGGCCAAAGGACCTGTTCCTGTGCTGTACTTTTCTTTGTGCTTTCTTTGATCTAAAACGGAGGATCAGGGGATAGGGTGCAAAAGGGGGACAGTGTCTCAAGGCAAGGAAGTATTTCTGACAGGACGCAGAAGGCCCAGCAAGGACAAGGAGCACTGGGCAAGGAGATATTGGTGGTAAGTTACCAGGAATGCCAGGGAAGCTCCAATGGCCACCCTTTCAACACTGCGTATTGTGTAATTTGGAGCGGAATGAACTTGGCAGACAATTTGTGCCCAGGTTTTCTGACCTTTTTCACTCACGGCACTGAATTTTACCAGCTTCACCTCAGGGGTGGGGGAGAGGGGAGGAGTAGGCACATAAAATGGCATAGGAAGGCTACAGGTGCAGTGTCTGTCATCTTCTTGCCGCCATGCCATCCTGGCAGGAAAGATGGAGGATGACTCTCCCTCCAAGAGGTCAATCGTGGCACTTAATTTGGTAATGAAGGGCCTCTTTCTGGAGCAGTGGGTAACTTATACCAGTGGTTGGTAAAGCAGCAATTTACTTGTGTTCCTCTCAATTTAGTATTCCATATTCACTGCTCTCCTCTACACCGGGGCAACCACGCACAGACTATTGTGCTGATGGGCTGAATGCCCTCTTTCTGTGTTGCCAACGTCTGTGGTTCTTGTCCATAGACCGTGTGCCATTTTGCTCTATGTGCGGGCAATTGGGACTAGCTGGGAGGGCACCATGGTCAGCATGGACTGGTTGGGCCGAAGGGCTTGTTTCTGTACTGTATTGCTCTATGACTCCATGGACATTTTGTAGAACACCTGCACTCAGTCCGTAAGCGGAACTTCCTGGCATCCATCATTTTAATTCTCCACTTTGCTCCCACTCTGACCTCCCTGTCCTTGACCTGCTGCAGTGTTCCAATAAAACTCAACGGAAGTTCAAGGAACAGAACCTCATTTTTAACTGAGTACTTTGACTCGATATTGAAATCAATAATTTTACATTCTAACCTCCGTCCCTATTCTATTTTGTGTTTATTTACTGGTTTGTTTGATTTTTCCCCTCTTGTTTATCACTTAATTCCTTTGCTTTGCATTTGGAGGGAAGCTATTCAGGCTCCCACCACTCACACCTCATTGAGACAGATCTTTAATGTCTTTACCTGTCCCGTTACCTATCCTGTTTGTGATATATATAAATGATTTGGAAGAAGATGTAGCTGGTCTGATTAGTAAGTTTGCGGACGACACAAAGATTGCTGGAGTTGCGGATAGTGATGAACATTGTCAGAGAATACAGCAGGATATAGATAGGCTGGAAAATTGGGCGGAGAAATGGCAGATGGAATTTAATCCAGATAAATGCGAAGTGATGCATTTCGGTAGATCTAATGCAGGGGGGAGCTATGCAATAAATGGCAGAACCATCAGGAGTATAGACACACAGAGGGAGCTGGGTGTGCAAGTCCACAGAACCTTAAAGGTGGCAGCACAGTTGGAAAAGGTGGTGAAGAAGGCCTATGGCATGCTTGCCTTCATTGAACGGGGCATAGAGTATAAAAGTTGGCATATGATGTTGCAGTTATATAGAACGTTGGTTAGGCCGCATTTGGAATACTGTGTCCAGTTCTGGTCGCCACACTACCAGAAGGACATGAAGGCTTTGGAGAGAGTGCAGAAAAGGTTTACCAGGATGTTGCCTGGTATGGAGGGTATTAGCTATGAGGTGAGATTGAGGAAACTAGGGTTGTTCTCCCTGGAAAGACGGAGGTTGAGGGGCGACCTAATAGAAGTTTATAAAATTATGAAGGGCATAGATAGGGTGAACAGTTGGAAGCTTTTCCCCAGGTCAGAAATGACAAACACAAGGGGTCACAAGTTCAAGGTTCAATACAGATATGCGGGGGACGTTTTTTACACAGAGGGTGGTGGGGACCTGAAATGCACTACCAAGCAAGGTGGTTGAGGCAGACACGCTAGGATCATTTAAGACTTATCTAGATAGCCACATGAGCAGACTGGGAATAGAGGGATACAAACGGATGGTCTAGTTAGGAACACATGATCGGTGCAGGCTTGGAGGGCCGAAGGCCCTGTTCCTGTGCTGTATTGTTCTTTGTTCTTCGTTACCATTCCCAATGTTCTTGTATCATGAAGCCTTTTCCCATTTAATTTCTCCCACCCTCCATCTTTCATTTCTTCTTCCCATCTCTCCCTTTTTTAAAGTTTATTTGTGGGACACGGGTGTCACTGGATGGCCAGCATTTATTGCCCAACCCTTGTTGACCTTGGAGGGCAATTGAGAGTCAACCACATTGCTGTGGTTCTGGAGTCACATGTAGGCCAGACCAGGTAAGGATGGCAGATTTCCTTCTCTAAAAAGCATTAGTGAAACAGCTGGATTTTTCAGACATTCGACAATGGTTTCATGGTCATCAGTAGATTCTTAATTCCAGATTTTTGGTTTCATTGAATTCAAATTCCACCATCTGTCATGGTGGGATTCGAACCCGTGTCCCCAGAACATTAGTTGTATTAATAATCCAGCAATAATACCACTAGGCCATCACCTCCCCTTTTCTCATGGTCCCAAATGTTTCTGTCTTTTTTCCAGTTCTGATAACGATCTCAGGTCTTTCTCCATTGTTTTAAAGTTTAAAGTTTATTTATTATTGTCACAAGTAGACTTACATTAACACTGCAATAAAGTGACTGTGAAAATCCCCTAGTCCCCACACTCTGGCGCCTGTTTAGGTACACGGAGGGAGAATTTAGCATGGCCAATGCACCTCATAGAACCCTATAGTGCAGAAGGAGGCCATTTGGCCCATCGAGTCTGCACCAACCACAGTCCCACCCAGGCCCTATTCCTGTAACTCTACCTATTTACCCTGTTAATCCCCCCGAAGTAAGAAGTCTAACAACACCAGGTTAAAGTCCAACAGGTTTTATTTGGTAGCAAAAGCCACAAGCTTTCGGAGCCCCAAGCCCCTTCTTCAGGTGAGTGAGGACTCATGTTCACAAACAGGGCATATAATCCCCCCGAAAGTCAGGTCAATTTAGCATGGCTAATCAACCTAACCAGCACGTCTTTTGCACTGTGGGAAGAAACCAGAGCATCCGGAGGAAACCCTGACACTAGGGTCAATTTAGCATGACCAATCAACCTAACCAGCACGTCTTTCGGACTGTGGGAGGAAACCGGAGCATCTGGAAGAAACCCATGCGGACACGGGGAGAACCTGCAGACCACGCACAGACAGTCACCCAAGCCGGGAATTGAACATGGGTCCCTGGTGCTGTGAGTCAGCAGTGCTAACCACTGTGCTACCGTGCCACCCCTAGTGTCCTGGTCAACAACACTAAAAGCAGACCATTATCACGTTGCTGCTGGCTGCTTGCAGTGTGCAAATTAGCTACCAGGTTCTCACATAACTACACTTCCAAAGTACTTAATTGGCTGTAAAGTGCTTTGGAACACCCTCAGGTCATGAAAGGCACTACAGTAATACAAATCCGTTCCTTACTTTCACTGTCAAGTCAAAACGTTCGTCACGTCAATGCTTAAATAAAAATACTTCACTCTTATATTATTTTAATGTCACCGGGACAATGTTAAATCCATGATGTGCTTTATTTCTAACTGGACAGATATGGAGGGCCATATTATTTCTAATATGGACAGAAATTTCCCATCTCGCCCATGATGGGAATCGTCGGAGGTGAGACAAAAACTTCAGCAAACCATTTAAATGTCTGTTGAGCTTGGACTGGAATTTCCAATCTTAAGTTTATTTATTAGTGTCACATGGAGTCACTGCAATAAAGTTAGTGTGAAAATGTCCCAGTCGCCACACTCCGGCACCTGTTCGGGTACACTGAGGGAGAATTGAGCATGGCCAATGCATCCAACCAGCACGTCTTTCGATCTGTGGGAGGAAACCGGAGCATCCGGAGGAAATCCTGTGTGGGCTTCCTCCGGGTGCTCCGGTTTCCTCCCACAGTCCAAAGATGTGCGGGTTAGGTTGATTGGCCATGCTAAAATTGCCCCTTAGTGTCCTGAGATGCGTAGGTTAGAAGGATTAGCAGGTAAATATGTAGGGATATGGGGGTAGGGCCTGGGTGGGACTGTGGTCGGTGGGGACTCGATGGGCCAAATGGCCTCTTTTTGCACTATAGGGTTTCTATGATTTCTATGAACCCATGCAGACATGGGGAGAACGTGCAGACTCTGCACAGACAAGCCGGGAATTGAACCTGGGTCCCTGGCGCTGTGAGGCAGCAGTGCTAACCACTAGGCACCAGCATCCGTGGCTAGAAAATCCCGCACTGTGTGTTAATCACATTGAATCTATTCTGAGCACTGTGCCTTGTGATGAAGTTGGTCTTTGTCCTGCCACCAAGAGAATCCCACTCATGCTTTCTACATGACGACAAATGAGTCATGATACTTGACAGAGTAAGTCTGTTGGCGCACACCATTGTTCTGTATCTGCCGTTGTTCAGAGCTGTTATCAAGCACGCTAAAACAATAATAATAGCCTGCTCGCTGAGGTGTTTTTTCTCTTTTTCAGTTAAGCTGATTGCACAAACATCTGCTGATTTCTCATCAGAAAGCTGTGGCCTACTTCTTCATTACCAGGGGATGCGTTGATCGTTGGCTTCAGAGTTGTAAGCGCAGAGATGTTGGAGGCCTTTGTTTTCCGCCTTGTGTAAACTTGCCAATTCCTGACCCCCGCTGGGTGGAGCCCAGAGAACGGTCGGAGGGCAATCCGGACAGAATTCCCAGCTCATGTCCAGAGTTCAGTCCGCAAATGCCTGGAATTTGTCTCGTTCGGGCAAGGTTCAGTTTCGTCCCATTCTGGCAAATCTACACCCACTTAGGCACCAAATAGTCTTCCGTGCAGCGCCATTTTCCACCTCCCATGTTTCCCCACCTGGAAGAAAGCAATAATATTTGTAGATGCGACCACGCTAACAATAAAATCTGTTCTTATTCAGAATTTTTCATGACGTGAGAGTCATAGAGTCATACAGTGCAAAAAAGGCCCTTTAGCCCATCAAGAGGGAGGACATTACTCAGCCCCAGTGATCAATACTTGTAAGTGGTACGCCAAACACTTCAGAGCCTAACCTGTTTCTTTTGAGTATCTGATCCCTGACAGGGTAACCAGGCTCTGGCAGTCCATTCACATAGAAGGTTGGGGCGGCACAGTGGCATGATGCTTGGCACTGCTGCCTCATAGCAGCTGGAACATTGGCCAATTCCTTGAGTGTGCTATTGACAGTCCCATTTTTGTGCCCTTGTGTTGTCCTTTGATGGCCTGGAATCTGGAACTGGAAAACTTGTGCTGTACATTGTGCCAGAGATTGTTGCAAGTGCCAGCTGGTACCCGGGGCCTTGGTGAAGGATTGGACGAACAGCATATCAGCTTAACCAAAAACATTAAGGGATTGTAAGGGAAACAGAGAAATAATGGAGAATGAGGGTGAACTAGCATCCAATCAGATACAGAAAGAGAGGTCGAAAATTTGATTAAGAATGAAAGAGAAGAAAAAAACAATAGACAAACAGGAAATGAAAAAGATATAAAACTTTTAAAAACTCCAGAAACAATTTACTGCCTGTAGGAATGAGAATCCACAGTTTCAATTTCAATATGGGCGGCACGATAGCACAGTGGTTAGCGCTGCTGCCTCACAACTCCAAGGACATGGGTTCGATTCCCGGCTTGGGTCACTGTCTGTGTGGAGTGTGCATGTTCTCCCCGTGTCTGCGTGGGTTTCCTCTGGGTGCTCCGGTTTCCTCCCATAGTCCAAACATGTGCTGGTTAGGTGGATTGGTCCATACTAAATTCTCCCTCAGCGTACCTGAACAGGCACCGGAGTGTGGCGACTAGGGGATTTTCACAGTAACTTCATTGCAGTGTTAATGTAAGCCTTACTTATGACACTAATAAATAAGCTTTAATTGCCCCCATTCTGGGCTGAACATATTGAGTGGCATTGCAGAAAGATAGATATTGTTACAAAGAGACTAAATGTCACTGAGAACCAGCCCTAACTTTCTGAGGTGAGTTTAATTCACATTTAAGACACAGGTGTGGCAACTCTTGAAGGTTTCGAGTGAGCTCTTGTTTTGAAAGGCTATGACAAGGTTGGTATGGTGGTTAATAGTGAATAAGATGGGTGTAGGTTACAGGAAGATAGGCTGGACAGATGGACAGAGCGGTGGAAGATTGTATTTAACCCTGATAAGTGTGAGGTGATGCACTTTGCAAGAAGAAACAAGATAAGGGAGTATTTAGTGAATGGCAGGACACTGGGAAACTCAGAGGAACAGATGGACCTAGGGGTCATAATTCACAGATCCCTGAAGTTGGCAGAGCAGGTGAATGGATAGTTAAGAAGGCAAATGGGACACTGTATTTTATTAGTTGTGCCATAGAATATAAGAGCAAGGAGGTAATCTTGGAGTTGTACAAGTGTTGGTTAGGCCACAGCTGGAGTACTGTGAGCAGTTCTGGTCACCTCACTATAGGAAGGATGTGATAGCACAAGAGGAGGTATAGAGGAGGTTCACCAGGATGTTGCCTGGAATGGAGCATTTGAGCTATAAGGGGAGACTAGATAAGCTTGGATTCATTTCTTTAGAGAAGCGAAGGCTGAGGGGAGACATGATTGAGGTGTATAAGATTATGAGGGGTAAGGACAGGGTGAGTAGGGAGCAGCTGTTCCCCTTGGTTGAGTGGTCAATCATGAGGGGGCATAGTATTAGGGTGAGGGGAGGTGATTCAGAGGGGATTTGAGAATTTTATTTTCACTCTGGAGGGTGGTGAGAATCTGGAATGTGCTGCCTGGGAAGGTAGTGGAGGCCGGAAACCTTACAACCTTTAAAAAAATATTTGGATGAGCACTTGAAACATCGTAACATTCAAGGATATGGGACAAGTGCTGGAAAATGTGATTAGCGTGACTTTAGTGGTAGTTATTGTCGGTGCAGACTCGATGGGTGGAAGGGCCTTTGCTACGCCGTACAGCTCACCTTGCTCGTCCCGAAACCGTAACATCCCATCCGAGGTCAACGGACCTTTCCATGCTTCATCCCTCACCCACTCCGATTCCCATGGGGCGGAGGGCGTGGGACGGTAAAATTCCGACCTATGACTCTATGAATGGCGAAACATAGATCATTTAGCCATTTGGGGTAATTTTGGAACTCATGGCGTTATTGCTTTGTCTCCAGAAGCTGCGAGGTCACTTACACATTGAGAATAGCATCCACGTGAACTGATTTGTTATTTTTCTAGCTGATGCAAGGCCAAGATTTTAATTTGCGCTGGTTTGATAGACAGAACAAGCATGACAAGAATATATTGACCTGCACAAGCAGTTATTTTACGCCGCAATATTTGAAGTGCAGCTGGTGTAACTCAATCACGACTTATTTATTTTTCTCTATCAAATAATAAAAATAGCTGTAGAATATACCGTTAATAATGCTCCGTGGTCAGTCCCTCACAAACATCACTGGAACGTTGTTGCTAAAGTATCAGCATTTGGTGTTAAGTCAGGTCGGGAGCATCGGCAAGATGGGGCAGAAGTAGGCCATTCATCCCTTCAAAACTGCTGTGCTCTACCATTCAACCACATCTCCATTTACTCCTCACAGATCCATCTCCCCCGTCCCTAGCGACATCAGCTTAGCAAACTTCAATTGACCCCTCGATCTAGCAGTCTTTTTGGAGTTGGGAGTTCCAAACCTCTACTCTCCTTTGTGTGAAAAAACGCTCCCTTATTTCACCCATGAAGGTTCGATTGTTGTGGGAGTGCTTATCCTATTGGTAAAGAGTTGGAAATATTGGGTGAGAAGTCATCAGTTGTGATGCTTTGCATAATGTAGGATTCAATCGCAACTACAATCTCAAAAACCATAGAATCCCGACAGTGCAGAAGGAAGCTATTCAGCCCATCGAGTCTGCATTCACTCTCCGGAAGAGCATCTTATCCAGGCCTGCCTGCCCACCCATCGCCCCATCCCATCCCCGTAACCTTACACATTTACCCAGGCTAATCCACCTAACCTACATACTTTTGGACACTTAGAGGCAATTTAACGTGGCCAATTAGAGTATCAAGTATAAAAGTTGCAGTGTTATGGTAAGGTTATATAATGATGTGGAGATGCCGGCGTTGGACTGGGGTAAACACAGTAAGAAGTTTAACAACACCAGGTTAAAGTCCAACAGGTTTATTTGGTAGCAAAAGCCACACAAGCTTTCGGAGCTCTAAGTCCCTTCTAAGGGGCTTAGAGCTCCGAAAGCTTGTGTGGCTTTTGCTACCAAATAAACCTGTTGGACTTTAACCTGGTGTTGTTAAACTTCTTACAAGGTTATATAAGGCATTGGTGAGGCCGAATTTAGAGTATTGTGTACAGTTTTGGTCACCTAGTTACAGGAAGGATGTAAATAAGGTTGAAAGAGTGCAGAGAAGGTTCACAAGGTTCACGGGACTTGAGAAGCTGAGTTACAGAGAGAGATTGAATAGGTTGGGACTTTATTCCCTGGAGCGTAGAAGAATGAGGGGAGATTTGAAAGAGGTGTATAAGATTTTGATGGGTATAGATAGAGTGAATGCGAGCAGACTTTTTCCACTGAGGCGAGGGGAGAAAAAAACCAGAGGGCATGGGTTAAGGGTGAAAGGAGAAAAGTTTAAAGGGAATATTAGGGGGGGCTTCTTCACGCAGAGAGTGGTGGGAGTGTGGAATGAGCTGCCGGATAAAGTGGTAAATGCGGGGTCACTTTTAACATTTAAGAAAAACTTGGACGGGTTCATGGATGAGAGGGGTGTGGAGGGATATGGTCCAAGTGCAGGTCAGTGGGACGAGGCAAAAAATGGTTTGGCACAGACAAGAAGGGCCAAAAGGCCTGTTTCTGAGCTGTAATTTTCTATGTTTCTATGGTTCTATCTGCCTAATCTACATACCTTTGGACACTTAGAGGCAATTTAGCGTAGCCAATCTGCCTATCCTGCACATCTTTGGACACTAAGAGGCAATTTAGCATGGCCAATCCACCCAACCTGCACATCACTGGACACTAAGGGGAAATTTATCATGACCAATCCACCTAACTTGCACCTCTTTGGACTTTGGGAAGAAACCCACGCAGACACGGGTCGAACATGCAAACGCCACACAGACAGTGACCCGAGGCCGGAATTGAACCCGGATCCCAGGCCCTGTGAGGCAGCAGTGTGAACAACTGTGCCACTGTGCTGCCCAAACAATGTGCTTAGTTGATCCAGGTGCACATACTCGGGCTTCATACTGTCAAGCCACTTGCAAAAAAGGTATAAAAATCAGTGTCACTCACTGAGGTCCTGCCAGGAGTTCACATTTGTCACAGAATACTTGCTGACAGTTATTTGTCGGGACAGAGAGTTAGGAGAAGAGTTCTTGCCAAGAAAATACTTGCCAACTTAATATTTATCATATACAACTTATATATTATGTATATATACCAGCCGACAGGTATTTTTCACGGGTTGAGGGGTCGTTGCAAGAATCCAGTATTAGGGTTGGTTAGTTGGACTAAAGTAACTAATACAGGGCTAGGAATTACCATAAGAGTCCAGTATTAGAAATCAGGGTGTCCAGTTTAGACGGGATTGCCAGAGCAAAAGTAGTTGCTTTCAGAGAGAATGAGTCGAAAACCTCTTCGCTGCTCAGAAATCATTCATGTCAACGTCTAGCTTTGGAGAATCAGTTGTAAAGTACAGTCTCAGTCATATTGGGAAAGCCACAGTGTTTTTAGAAAGTTGGTTCCACCAAACAGAGAGAGAACACTCAGCAGGCAACTATGAAGTGTGTTGTTTCAGCAGTTAAGGTGGACTGGACGAATCATAGAATTATAGAATCCCTACAGTGCAGAAGGAGGCCGTTTGGCCCATGAAGCCTGCACCGACCACAATCCCACCCAAGTAATCCCTGTAACCCCCACGTATTTACCCTGCTAATCCCCCTGACATTAAGGGGCAATTTAGCATGGCCAATCCATCTAACCCACACATTTTTGGACTGTGGAAGGAAACTGGAGCACCCGGAGGAAACCCACGTGGACGTGTGCAGAATGTGCAAGCTCCACACTGACCCGAGGCTGGATTCGAACCCGGGACCCTGGCACCGTGAGACAGCAGTGCTAACCACTGTGCCACCGTGCCGCCATCTGCAGGCTTTAGCAGTTAAGGTGGACTGTGAAGTTGTGGGTTGGAAAAGGGTTCACTCGAGTTGATGGGCGGGATTCTCCGATCTCGCCCCAACCTGCCCCGCTGCCAGACAGCAGTGCTAAAAATCTATGCCACTGTGCCACCCTTCAATTGGAACATCAATGAGGCTGGACAGGCTTGCATTTATTTTGCTCCTTATATGATGCCCAGAGCACTTTACAGCCTTGAGGTATTCTTGAAGTATGATCACTGATGTCATTGAGAATTATAGGGATTTGAATTCTATTCTGAACCCCAGAGTAAAAACATTAGGGGATTTTCAGAGTAACTTCATTTTAGAGTTAATGAAAGCCCACTTGTGACTCTAATAAATAAATAAACTTCTTGTTGATGAATAATGAAATTGGAAAAGAAAGTGCAATCACTAATTCAGAGTGCAAGCTAACGAGGTTTCTTGCACAATAAAGATTGATACTTAACATTTCATTACTCAAGGCACTGAAGCACAAGTTCAGTGTGTGTTGGTCTGTCTCTCCATGGATCCTGGGGCTTCTGACGTTTTCTCTTCTTGGTTCTTTGAACCGGGTCTCTTGATTCACAACAGCCACCCTGTCGAGATTCTAGCTTAGCCAACTTAACTCGAACCTACATACAGATCCCTTTGCACCTTCAAGATACCCGCCATAAGCCTCCGACCTCACCCGCGGCTGGGATTCTCCGGTGCCGCTGCAGTGAATGGAGTTTTGGGATTGTTGTCGGCGCAGGCTCGATGGGCCGAATAGCCTCCTTCTGCCCTGTAGGGATTGTACGATTCTAAGTTGAAGGTTGTGCCCGTTGAGTGCAAAGGAGATGAGAAGCAGGCAGGGTAGATAATGACCAATCCAACCAAATTCGATCCGCAATGGCACATCGTCAAAAGTTAACATCACTCACAATGTTGCCAACATAATTGTTTGGCAGGAAGTTTTTAAAAGGATAATCCTCAAACAAAAGAAAATGACTCAGTCCCATTTTGAGTGCAGCTACGCCCACGATTCCCAAGGCACGAATTTGTAACGTGATTTATGAAGGAACTGTGGAGCAAAGCGCACTCGCTTACACCCCTCAGACTGAAAGCAGCGACAAGGTTGTACCATCGCCCTGGCACAGTACCTATCCCCTTATGTCGTATTTTGAAGTCATGTTTCTCGAGGGCATTTTGATATTAGCCTTCTTTTAAATCGGCGTTCTGACTTCCATTGGACAAGCCGGGTATTGGACAGGCGGCCATTTTGCCCCGTCGCATTTCCCAACGGAAGTTGACTTCCTCGATTAGCTCCGAGAGAATATTATATAATGTTGGCAAGCTAGATGATGTCATTCCTTCTGGCACAAAGCGCCAGTGAGGGATGCAACTGAAACATCTCAGCAGTCGACTTTATATAAACCACCAGCTTACAGCATCATTGGCTCTGGTAATTGGTACAATAGAAGCTAAGAAATCTTGACTGCTTCTCTGTGCAAGCTATTTGAAGACTGGCACAGGAATTCAGTAGTTCACATTGAAAGAAAAACAAAAGGAGAAATAAAAACAAAAAGGAACGCCAAGTGGAAGTTACACGGGTTTTTTTATTCATTTGTGGGACATGGGCTGGGCCAGCATTTATTGCCCTTCCCTAGTTGCCCTTGTTCAGAGGGCAGTTGAGAGTCAACTGTGCTCTAGTTTCCTCCCACACTCCAAAGATGTGCGGGTTAAGTTGATTGGCTAAATTACCTCTTAGCGTCAGGGAGGTTAGGACAGTAAATATGTGGGGTTACGGGGATGGGGCCTGGGGTGGGATTGTTGTCGGTGCAGGCTCGATGGGCTGAATGGCCTCCTTCTGCACTGTCAGGATTCTTTGATTCAACCACATCGCTGTGGCTCTGGAGTCACATGTAGACCAAACCAGGTAAGGATTTCCTTCCCTAAAGAACATTAGTGAACCAGACGGATTTTTCCAACAATCGACAATGGTTTCATGGTCATCAGCAGATTCTTAATTCCAGATGTTTGTTTTATTGAATTCAAATTCCACCAATTGCTGTGGTGGGATGCGAACCAGGGTCCCCAGAACATTAACTGAGTTATTTTTTATTCATTCATGGGACATGGATGTCGCTGGCTGGCCAGCATTTATTGCCCATCCCTAGTTGCCCTTGAGAAGGTGGCGGTGAGCTGCCTTCTTGAATCGCTGCAGTCCATGTTCTGTGGGTTGACCCACAATGCCGTTAGGGAGGCAATTCCAGGATTTTGACCCAGAGACTGCGAAGGAACGGCGATATATTTCCAAGTCAGGATGGTGAGTGGCTTGGAGGGGAACTTGCGGGTGCTGGTGTTCCCATTTATCTGCTGCCCTTGTTCTTCTAGATAGAAGTGGTCGTGGGTTTGGAAGATGCAGTCTAAGGATATTTGGTGAATTGCTGCAGTGCATCTATTAACAGTAAGGAGTCTAACAACACCAGGTTAAAGTCCAACAGGTTTATTTGGTAGCAAACGCCACTAGCTTTCGGAGCGCTGCTCCTTCGTCATATGGAGTGGAAATCTGCAGATTTCCCCACAGGTAGATAAACTCATGGTCTAACGGAAAACAAGTGAATTCCTTCACCATGTCATGAGCTGTACCTCCTGTACCTCATCCACTGCAAAATCTAACCTTTCTATTCACGGTGAAAGAATGGTATAAATTTACAATTAATAATGGCACAAGAAGCTGATTACCCCCCATGACCTCTCATGTCATCTCAGGTTAGATATTGACCCAACAACAGATCCTCCCTAAAGCCCTAGGGCTGGATTTGATGAAGCGGCAAACATGGCGGCCAGTTCCACTTAATGGCGGGAGTGGCCTCACGTCCATCTCTTGCCAATGGAAAACCTTCCGCGATTAAGTTGGAGACCCTCATGCAGCAGTACGGCAATCAGGCTGATGACTGAGCCAATTAACACCACTTACCCCTGAGCCCAGCAGAGTGGCACAGACGTCCTGGGCGGGAATTTCCTGCCGCATTCACCCCAAGACCAAAAAATCCCACCCAAGGCAATCTGGAATTAAGGATCTACTGATGACCATGAAACCATTGTCAATTGTCGGAAAAATCTATCTGGTTCACTAATATTCTTCAGGGAAGGAAATCTGCTGTCCTTACCTGGTCTGGCCTACATGTGATGTCATTGACACTTAATTGCCCTCCAAAATGGCCTAGCAAGCCACTCAGTTCAAGGGCAACTAGGGAAGGGCTATAAATGCTGGCCAGCCAGCGACGCCCATGTCCCATGAATGAATATTTTTTTAAAATCCTGCTAAGAGGCTTAATAGGCCCATGGCTGTCATGGTTACCATCTCTGGTTGGACATTTTCCTGGACAGGTCTTCCATTGCTTGATCATCTGACTCCAAACATCTGTCCCAACTCCCTTATCATTAGTCTCAAGACATGTCCACTGCCTTCTGCCAGCCAATCAGAAAGCAAATGATCTCTCCATTGCTGAAATGGATGACACCTGACTATCAGTCAAACAACCTCGGTATGCCCATGGCTAATATTTTTATCATGAGTAAACAAAAGCGTTCGAAGAAAATTGAAAAGAAACATAGTTCTTTAAATGAACTTACTCCCAGATCCTGCGCACTCCATCACCTCTACTTTCTCAGAAGAAATTTGGCATGTTTGCTACAACTCTCACCAACTTTTACAGATGCACCATAGAAAGCATTCTTTCTGGTTGTATCACAGCTTGGTATGGCTCCTGCTCTGCCCAAGACCGCAAGGAACTACAAAGGGTCGTGAATGATGCCCAGTCCATCACGCAAACCAGCCGCCCATCCACTGACTCTATCTACACTTGATTATGCTGGCTGCCTCGGCAAAGCAGCTAGCATAATCAAGGACCCCACTCACCCTGGATATTCTCTCTTCCAGCTTCTTCCATCAGGAAAAAGATACAGAAGTCTCAGGTCACATACCAATCGAATCAAGAATAGTTTCTTCCCTGCTGCTGTCAGACATTTGAATGGACCTACCTCGCATTAAGTTGATCTTTCTCTACACCCTGGCTATAACTGTAACACTACATTCTGCACTCTCTCCTTTCCTTCTCTATGAATGGTATGCTTTGTCTGTATAGCGCGCAAGAAACAATACTTTCCACTGTATACTAATACATGTGACAATAATAAATCAAATCAAATCAAATCACATTTGCTTCGGCAGTGTTCCAGAGATTAATCTTTAATTTCTGGAGACTCCAGGGCAATCCTGGAGGGTTGGGAACCCTAGTTGTCTCATTTGGCGTCAAGGCAATCGGTTGTTAACACCATTTTTGTTTTGGGTGTCTATCGTGTGCCTGAATTGTCTGACTGGCGCAAGCTCCACTTGACTGATCTTTTTTGCTTCCAACCTCACTCACTCAGTGAGAGAAAAATTGTTTTTCTCTTTAAAAACAAGGTCTCGCGCCTCTGAAACATAATGTCGCGAGTGCATTCAGTCGAATCTTATCACTGCGGTAAGAGCGATGCCCTATGTCGGGGGCCAGTAGGTGTGGATGAGTTAGACTTTGTTGCATGCTACTTGTTCTGGTTGACTTCACCGCCACTGATTACAGGCACCGAGGCAGAGTTAATAAAAGAGCAAAGCTAGCTGTCAGGGCCGATTAGTGTGTGCGAGAAGATCGAACAATGGAAGAATGCAGTCATTATTATTTATGGTCATTAACTGGGTTGAGTTCAGTCCTCTAGTGTCATACCTGAGACACAGACGAGAGTGCAAAGACAGAACACGCCAATAGCTGGCAAGCTCGAACTGTGTTTGTTTTGGCAGATGCAGTGTGCAATGAGTTTGTTTGTAAATACACCGCTGACTCGACTGTCAATCTGCAAATATTCATTTGCACGGATATACTTATTCCGAGGAAGCTGCCAATGAGCTATGTTGGTCACGATACATTTCTTTCCGCCGTTATGAGTGCTCCTCTCATCAGTATCAACGAGCTGTCGCTTCCACTCAGGCGATAACCGCGGCATTAAGGAAAGGGCTTTCAATTTCTATGGTGCCTTGCACAGCTCAGGACATCCCCAAGTGCTCTACACCCAATGAAGTGCTCTTGAAGTGAAGTCGCTGCTGTAATGCAGGGAACGCATCGGCTGGTTTTGTACACAGAAAGCTCCCACAAACAGTAACGTGATCGTGACCTGGTCATTATCTGCTGACTAAGGGCTAAGTGTAGGCCAAGATCCTGAGGTGACTCCCCTTCCTTAGGATATAAATAGACCACGGGATTTTATACATCCACTCTCTCGGGCAACCAGAGCCTCTGGAGGAACAGCATCTCATCTTCCGATTCGGCTCTTCCAGACTCAACATTCAGTTCAGGCACTTCACAGCATGAACTCCCTCCTCCACCTTCAACCCATTTCCTTTTATTTTATTTATCTTATTTATTATTTTTTTATTTTCATTTCTTCCATCGTATCATATTTCCATCTTTTTTTTCAAAAATTCCATCTTTTTCTCCCCTCCCTCACTCCACTAGGGACATCTGTTACACGTCCCAGATCGTCCTTTGACACTGTGCTTACCTTCATTCTGCCATTTACACATTCTCATCTCCGAGTGTGCCGCTATTAGCACCATTCCTAGCCATGATCTCCACCATTTACATTCCATTTGTTTTTTTGCCCATGACATCATTGCACATCTCTGGAAAAAACATTTGTTTTTGCCTCAGAATTAACGATCTCACCTGAAAGATGGTGTAGCTGACAGTGCAGGACTCCCTCAGCACTGCAGTGAAGGGTCGGCCTAGGTTGTGTGTTCCAATCCCAGGAGTGTAACAGTTCTTTGATTTGATTTGATTTGATTCATTACTGTCACATGTATTAACATACAGTGAAAAATATTGTTTCTTGCACGCTATACAGACAAAACATACCGTACATAGAGAAGGGAAAGAGAGAGTGCAGAATGTAGTGTTACAGTCATAGCTAGGGTGTAGAGAAAGATCAACTTAATGTCAGGTAAGTCCATTCAAAAGTCTGACAGCAGCAGGGAAGAAGCTGTTCTTGAGTCGGTTGGTATCTTTTTGTATCTTTTTCCTGGTGGAAGAAGGTGGAAGAGAGAACGTCCGGGATGCGTGGGGTCCTTAATTATGCCGGCTGCTTTGCCGAGGCAGCAGGAAGTGTAGACAGGGTCAATGAGTGGGAGGCTGGTTTGCGTGATGGATTGGGCTACATTCACAACCCTTTGTAGTTTCTTGCGGTCTTGGGCAGAGCAGGAGCCATACCAAGTTGTGATACAACCAGAAAGAATGCTTTCTATGGTGCATCTGTAAAAGTTGGTGAGAGTCTTAGCTAACATGCCAAATTTCCTTCAAAGTTCACATCACGGGATGACAGATTATTTTTTTAAAGTTGCTTAGAACTGCACTTTCATCAAAAATGCTTTCAGTAATTGTTCACGTCCAGTGATGGGGCAGTTTAATTTTATTAACTCTGAATAGAGCCTGGGTGGGATTGTGGTCGGTGCAATGGGCCGAATGGCCACCTTCTGCACCGTAGAGATTCTATGATTCTACGATGAAGGACCATCCAGACTCGAAACACTGGCTCTATTCTCTCTCCACAGATGCTGCCAGACCGGCTAAGATTTTCCAGCATTTTTCTGTTCTTGTTTCAGATTCCAGCATGCGCAGTAATTTCGCTTTTATCAGTTTAATAATAGCATCCAGGCAAATCACCATTTTGTGACTGATGCATATAATAATATCTGCTGAAAGTGCTGCTAATGATCTGCAGATATGGTCTTTGTTTATACTGTTAGACAAACTGGATGAGTGCCAGTAGACAGAGAAACCTGTGTTATACTGTTGTGGTATCTCAGTGATCATGTATCTCGTGAATACAATTCATGTGTGCAGACTTTACATATTGCTATTGTACATTGTTCAACCCGCTGGTTTGAACATCCATTCTAAATGAGTGCTGCTTTTGAAGTACTGATTGCAAACATAACCTTTAATCTTCAAATGAACCTCTGTTTCTCAGTAAAGTTTTAAAGTTTATTTATTAGTGTCACAAGTAGGTAGGCTTACATTAACACTGCAATGAAGTTACTGTGAAAATCCCCGAGTCACCACACTCTGGCGCCTGTTTGGGTACACTGAGGGTGAATTTAGCACAGCCAATGCACCTAGTCATCCAGCATCCTTGTTCAAATCGAGGTGCCCATATTATCACAATGCCTATTGCTGAATTCATGGAATTCATCACCACTGGAAGTAGTTGATGCCAAAACATTGAATGTATTCAAGAGGCAACTAGATATAGCACTTGGGGTGAATGGGATCAAAGGTTATGGGGAGAAAGCAGGATTCAGCTATTTGGGGTGGCACAGTGGTTAGCACTGCTGCCTCACAGCGCCAGGGATCCGGGTTCATTTCCAGCCTCAGGTCACTGTCTGTGTGGAGTTTGCACATTCTTCCCGTGTGCGCATGAGTTTCTTCCGGGTCCTCCGGTTTCCTCCCACAGTCCAAAGATGTGTGGGTTAGGTTGATTGGCCATGCTAAATTGAGCTCAGTGTCAGGGGGATTTGCAGGGTAAATATGTGGGGTTACGGGAATAGGGCCTGGGTGGGATTGTGGGCAATGCAGACAAGGTGGACAAATGGCCTCCTTCTGCATTGTCGGGATTCTATGATTCTATTCTATGAATTGGACAATCAGCCGTGATCGTAATCAATGGCGGAGCAGGCTCGAAGGGCCAAATGGCCTCTGCCTGATCCTATTTTCTGTGGTTCTATGAGCAGCCTGTCTGCTCACGGGCACAAGGAAAAGGTTCCTTTTTTAAAGGTAAAGTTTATTTATTCGTCGGCTTCCATTAACACTGCAATGAAGTTACTGTGAAAATCCCCCAGTCGCCACACTCCGGTGCCTGTTCGGGTACACTGAGGGAGAATTGAGCATGGCCAATGCACCTAACCAGCACGTCTTTTGGACTGTGGGAGGAAACCGGAGCACCCAGAGGAAACCCACGCAGACACGGGGAGAACGTGCAGACCCCACACAGACAGTTACCCAAGCCGGGAATCAAACCCGGGTCCCGGACGCTGTGAGACAGCAGTGCTAACCACTGTGCCACCGTGCCGCCCCACAGGTAAATATTGAGACTAAATGCTTGCCAATCTTTGAACCTAATGCAGGTCCTGATGAGAGTTCATTAACTCGTTCCCCTCTCCACTGACACTCCCTGACCTGCTGCGTGTTTTTCCGGCATTTTCCGTTTTTATTTCAGAATTCCTGCGAAAGCAGCATCTGGTGTTAACTCACTATTTGTACTGACTGTGTCTCCGCTCAGACAGTGCTGGGCATGTCCTCACTGCCTTTGACCCAGGGAGAGAGGGGATAGGGTTCTCACTCCCTATTGCCATCCAGTGGACACACCGTAGGAGATCCCACAGCATGTGTTGCCAGGAAAGTCTCCCAGCTTCCTGGCGATTATTTAGCCCTCAGCCAACACGACGAAGCTAAATCATCCAGTCATGTGCATCAGTCTTGTCTGTGGGATCTTGCTGTGTACAGATTGGCTGCTGTGCTCCACTTCACTGCAATGCTGATCGCACCCTAAATGAACCAATGCTGGTAAAGCACTTTGTGACATGCTGAGGGCTGTGAAGGGCACCATATATGACCATAAGACTATAAGACATAGGAGCAGAATTAGGCCACTCGGCCCATCGAGTCTGCTCCGCCATTCAATCATGGCTGATTTTCTTTCTCATCCCCATTCTCCTGCCTTTTCCCCATAACCCCTGGTCCCCTTATTAATCAAGAATTTATCTATCTCTGTCTTAAAGACACTCAATGATCTGGCCTCCATGGCCTCAGGTCACTGTCTGTGCGGAGTTTGCACATTCTTCCCATGTGTGCATGAGTTTCCTCCGGGTGCTCCGGTTTCCTCCCACAGTCCAAAGATGTGTGTCCACTCTATCCAGGCCTTGCAGTATCCTGCAAATTTCAATAAGATTCCCCCCTCATCCTTCTAAACTCCAACGAATACAGACCCAGAGTCCTCAACCGTTCCTCATACTACAAGCTCTTCATTCCAGGGATCATTCTTGTGAAATGCAAGTCTTTTCCTTTCCAGTGGATGGGAAGAATAGAACAACAAACAATGGTTTGTAGGTACAGGGACAGTGACTACTCCATGTTTTGTTTTATCTACTCAAGAAGAACCGAATGAATGGGAGAGAGTTTTGAATGTTTCTTGCTCCCGCACATAGATTAAAAAGTGCTCATTTTCAACCATTGTAAAATCCTAGCCCTGACCGAACTGATGTCCCTTTCTGTCCAGCACATTGCTGCATTCACCAAACATTTTGCAAAGTAGAAAGGAATGATAGTTATCTCAGGACGCAGCCACGCGCAAACAACCACATTTTTCTCCTCTCTACTCCCAAAACATTTTCTTTCATGTTGGATCAAGGACAGGGGCAGCCGTGCTGTAGGTGGGAGATCCAACGCCACCGGAGATGGTGCTGGATCTCCCACTTAGTGTCAGAGGGATGAGCAGGGTAAATGCATGTTGTTATGGGGATAGGGCCCAGCTGGGATTGTTGTCGGTGCAGGCTCGATGGGCTGAATGACCTCCTTCTGCACTGTAGGGATTCTATGATTCTATGAGATGGCAGAGAGGGTGTAAAACATTTGCAAACAGCACTTTATGATCATTTGATACAACTGAGTGGTTTGCTTGGCCATTTCAGAGGGCGGTTAAGTGTCAACCACATTGCTGTGGCTCTGGAGTGTCACATGTAGGCCAGACCAGGTAAGGAAGGCAGCTTTCCTTCCCTTAAGGACATTATTGAACCAGATGTGTTTTAAACAACATTTGATGGTCATCAGTATTGAGACTAGCTTTCAATTTTATTTGTTTATGATTTAATTGAATGTATTATTTAGATTTGAATTCCACTAGTTGCCATGATGGGATTTGAACCTATGTCCTCTAAACATTAGCTTAAGCCTTGTGATTACTAGTTCAGTGACATTACTATTACCCCTTCCACCCCCAACCACCCCCCCCCCCCCCCCCCCCCCCCCATTACCCCCCCCCCCTCTCCATTTAAGTATAGTATTTGCTTGATGGCTGGTAAAAGAGCACAGCATTCAGAAAACCAGATCCTAATCTAGATAGTTAAAGTTCACATCCAGGCTCACACATTCACACACATACACACTCCCAAACATGGATACACACTTTCACACATTCTCATGCATGTACACACACTTTCACATATCAATACACACTCTCACACATGCATACATAATTGTACACATGCGTACAAACTCTCACGCATGCACACGAGGTTCTCGAGCATGCGCACACACTTTCACACATGCACACATTGTCACTAATGTACACACTCATGCTCTCAGAGTGCACATGCACTCTCACATGTCCACACGCACTCTGATGCATGCACAACTATTCTCATGCATGTACACATACTCACGCATGCACGCACTCTCACACATGCATATACACTCTCACATGCATGCACTGTCTCAAGTATGCACGCACTCTCTCACGCATGCATGCGCTCTTGTGCCATCCATGAGCATTCTCACATATACACTTACACTCACACCATTCATGCACACTCTCGCGTGTATGTTTATACTCACGCATGTGTATACACTCTGAAGCGTACACGTACGTATTCACACACTGATGTACACTCTCACACCTACACACGTGGGCAGGAGGTCATTAAAGATCTTCAGTTTAAACTAAAAAACAAAATTAAAGCGTGGAATAAGTGACGCTGAATGCCAGCTAGCTCAACTGATTGTTAATTTAAAAATAACCTATTTGTTAATTGCGTTGAACCCTGCTTGTCTTGTTTAACACACTCAGAGCCCACAGGTAGATTGTGCTAAATTAGCCTTAATCCTGGGAGGTAATTAATGGAGGCAGGCAGCGGTAACTGTGAGACAGAGGTTAAAAAGCAAGGTCTGAGGGTGCTGCACACACACACTCTCAGGAATTAACCACACGGTTTCCTTTAGTTCTCTCTCTCTCTCTCATCTTCCTGTTAGGCAGCTAGCTGTGGCTCTAACTTGCTGCTAAACCTGGGGATATCCCAATCAGCCCTCTGGCATCCCTCGTTGATCAGTAGATAAGAGTTTCAGGACAGCATTTCACAAATGCCCTCTCCACCTGTAGCCACTGTGAACATTCTCAGCCCCCGAGAGGCTGCGTATCTGTCGGGGAGTTACATGGGACGGCCACCACCCACCCAAGGTTCTGTGTTGGGGTCATTCCAAAAAAGGTTGTCTCACGAAAAGGTGCACAAGACTGCACATTGTGCTCAGCGGATTATAGTCACAGCAGCCACCTGCCGCAGTTACTGTCAGAGCTATTCCCTTACAGGCACACACACACATGCACACACACACACACACGCACACACACACACATGCACACACACACACACGCACACATACACGCACACACACGCACACACACACGCGCGCACACACACATACACACACACACACGCACACACACACACACATACACACACACGCACAGACACACACGGGCACACACACGCACAGACACACACGGGCACACACACACACAAGCACACACACAAGCACACACACACACACACACACAGACGCACACACACACAGACGCACACACGCACACACACATGCACACAGACACACACACACACACACAGACACACACATGCACACACACATACACACACACACACACACACACATACATCAAAGCTAACCCTATCCTTTCCCACTTCCATTGGTTTCCTGAGTGCTGTGGGAGAACCAACCCGCGACCACCTTGATGCAAAGTAACACTGTGAATTAGTCATTCATTTTACAGTAAGAAGTCTCACAATCCCAGGTTAAAGTCCAACATTCGGAATCATGAGCTTTCAGAGTGCTGCTCCTTCATCAGGTGAAT
Organism: Mustelus asterias; assembly: GCF_964213995.1. Classification (NCBI taxonomy): domain Eukaryota; kingdom Metazoa; phylum Chordata; class Chondrichthyes; order Carcharhiniformes; family Triakidae; genus Mustelus; species Mustelus asterias. The sequence goes on from NC_135807.1 coordinate 130,585,471, forward strand.
GGAGGGTGAAGGAGCAGCGCTCCAAAAGCTCGTGATTCCAAATAAACCTGTTGGGACTTTAACCTGGTTTTGTGAGACTTCTTACTGTGCCCACCGCAGTCCATCACCGGCATCTCCACATCATTCATTTTACAGACAGCCCCAGTTTAGCTTCACTCCTAAAAGACGGTAACTGGGCCGTGTGATATCAAGGACGTACATTGAAACGTACATTTTTTGAAGGCATTTGCTTAAACAGAGCAGAGCTGGAAAGCAAGGGAAGGCAAGTGGAAAGTCTGTCAGCTGTAATTGTTTGTCGAGGCCCCCGGGGTTGCTCTCACAAGTCTCCCAAAAAAGTGGAATTTCCTGTTTACTCAGGGAAGAATGAGATGACAGTTAGATTTTGTTTTTTGAGTCAGTATTCTAAATATAAATATTTTCAAGGCATTCAAACTTTTGAGATGCAAGATTCACTTGATGTGCCACGATTATTAGAATGTATCCACTTACCTAGCAGTGTCGAATTGTTTGATCTTTGCCCTGTGCATTTTCCTTCCATGAAATTTGAGATGCGAACAGACATTTACTTGGAGAAAATAGGGACTAGTTAACCGGCAAGTGTTAAGACGATGAAAATAATAGCACCTAAAGCATAATTTTGGCCTTGTTAGGATTTGGGGTGTGGGTGGGGGGGGGGGAGAAATCTATAACTGGAGGCCCCTCACCCTCACATTTGAAGTTGAAATGTCAAACACTAGGGGGTATGCACTTAAAGTGAGAGGGGCAAGTTTTTTTATGCAGAGAATGGTAGTAGCCCACCAACGCCTCTACATCCTCAGGAGGCTAAAGCAATTTGGCATGTCTGCTATGACTCTCATCAACTTTTACAGATGCACCATAGAAAGCATCCTTTCTGGTGGTATCACAGCTTAGTATGGCTCCTGCTCTGCCCAAGACTGCAAGAAACTATAAAAGGTCGTGAATGATGCCCAATCCATCACACAAACCAGCCTCCCATCCATTGACTCTGTCTACACTTCCCGCTGCCTCGGCAAAGCAGCCAGCACAATTAAGGACCCCATGTAGCCCGGATATACTCTCTTCCACCTTCTTCCGTTGGGAAAAAGATACAAAAGTCTGAGGTCACGTACCAACCGACTCAAGAACAGCTTCTTCCCTGCTGTCCTCAGACTTTTGAATGGACCTACCTCGCACTAAGTTGATCTTTCTCTACATCCTATCTATGACTGTAACACTACATTCTGCACTGTCTCCTTTCCCTCTCTATGAATGATATGCTTCATCTGTATAGCGTGCAAGAAACAATACTTTTCACTGTATACTAATACGTGTGACAACAATAAGTCAAATCAAATCAAAAAGATATCTGGAACTGCCAGGGATGGTGTTGGAGGCAGATACACTGGGGAGTTGAAGGGGCTTTTAGATAAGCACATGAATATGCAAGGAATAGAGGGATATGGACTAACGGCAGGCAGAAAGATTAGTTTAATTTGGCGTCATGTTTGGTACAACATCGTAAGCCAAAAGGCTTGTTTCTGAGCTGTACTGTTCTGTGTTTTATGTTCCAATCCTCAAAAGCCACGGTTCCTACTGAATTGTACTGCGCTACAAGGTACAGTCATGGCTCAGCAGGTAGTATCCTTGTTGTTGAATGGAGAGATTGTGGGTTCCACTCCAGCAACTTGAGCATAACCCAAGGCTGACACTCCAGCGCAGTTACTACAGAAATGCTGCACCATTGGAGGTGATATCCTTTGGATGAGATTTAAACTGAGGCCCTGTCTGCTTTTTAGAACAGTAAGAAGTTTAACAACACCAGGTTAAAGTCCAACAGGTTTATTTGGTAGCAAAAGCCACACAAGCTTTCGGAGCTCTAAGTCCCTAAGGGGCTTAGAGCTCCGAAAGCTTGTGTGGCTTTTGCTACCAAATAAACCTGTTGGACTTTAACCTGGTGTTGTTAAACTTCTTACTGTGTTTACCCCAGTCCAACGCCGGCATCTCCACATCATGCCTTTTAGAACACATGGCCCAATTTGGAAGAAGAGTGGGCTAATGTTAAATATGTAAATAAATAGTCTACACCATTGGAGGAAGTGGCGTAGTGGTATTGTCACTGGATCAATAATCCAGCAGAGCCAGGGTAATGATCTGGGGACTTGGATTCAAATCCAGCCACAGCAGGTGGTGAAATTTGAACTCAATAAAAGTTTGGAATTAAAAGCCTAATGGTGAAGGAAATCTGCGGCCCTTGCCTAGTCTGGTCTGGTCTACATGTGACTCCAGAGCCACTGCAATGTGGTTGACTCTTAAATGCCCTCAGGAATGGGCAACAAGTTCGGACCCAGCCAGTGTCATCCACATCCCATAAATGAATAAAAAAGAAATAGGTTCTATCAAAGGAGACTTGGTGAGTGTCTACAAGATGCACTGCAGGAACTCACCAAGACTCCTTTTGATAGCACCTCCCAAATCCACAACCTCAATCATCTTGAAGGACAAGGGCAGCAGATGCATGGGAACACCTCCAAGTTCCCCTCCAAGCCACTCGCCATCCTGACTTGGAAATATATCGCCGTTTCTTCATAGAAGAAAATCATAGAAAATCATAGAAACCCTACAGTGCAGAAGGAGGCCATTCGGCCCATCGAGTCTGCACCGACCACAATCCCACCCAGGCCCTACTCCGACATATTTACCCACTAATCCCTCTAACCTATACATCTCAGGACTCTAAGGGGCAAGTTTTAACCTGGCCAATCAACCTAACCCGCACATCTTTGGACTGTGGGAGGAAACCGGAGCACCCGGAGGAAACCCACGCAGACACGAGGAGAATGTGCAAACTCCACACAGACAGTGACCCGAGCCGGGAATCGAACCCGGGACCCTGGAGCTGTGAAGCAGCAGTGCTAACCACTGTGCTACCGTGCCGCCCCTAAGTTAAGTAAGTGGGCAAAGATTTGGCGGATGGAGTATAATGTGGGAAAATGTGAACTTGTCCACTTTGGTAGGAAGAAGAGAAAAGAGTTATGTTATTTAAGTGGAGAAAGATTGCAGAACTGTGGTGGTACAGAGAAACCTGGGTGTCCTGGTACATCAATCGCTAAAGGTCAGCATGCAGATACAGCAAGTTAATAGGAAAGCAAATGGAACATTGCAGCTATTGCAAGGTCATTAAATAGTTTTAAGACCGAGTTAGATAGATTCTTCATTGAAATGAGTCAAAGGGTGAAGATGGGCAGAAAAGTAGTGTTGAAGAGAAAACCAAGATGGCGCCGGAGCGTGGTGACTTCTTGCGAGCTGTACCCAGTATACCCTCTAATTCTATCCTTTACTCTCATTCTATGCTTCTAAAACTCTATTCTAACTCTTATAAACTCTCTAATGGACCTACCTCGTATTAAGTTGATCTTTCTCTACACCCGAGCTATGACTTAACATTACATTCTACACTCTCTCCTTTCCTTCTCTATGAATGGTATGCTTTGTCTGCATAGCGTGCAAGAAACAATACTTTTCATTGTATTCTAATATATGTGACAATAATAAATCAGATCAAATCAAATCAGATGCAATCAAATCTTTTCAAATCACGGAGTAGGCTTGAGGGACCGAATGGCCTATTCCTGTTCCCAATTTATATGCTTGTATGCATGAGTCTAAAAGCCCATGTATCATATTCCTATTAATATTTTTGTTGAATGGTTCATTGTGCTGACAATGAGTTGTTACAGTCTTTGCAGGAAAGCGATGATTCATCCCTGGGAGGCCAGCATCTTTTCTGCCATTTCATTCTTCAAATCCACTTGCTCCTGCTTTTTTGTGAATTCCCTGCCTTCCGTGAACCTCTTTCCCTGGATTCCTTACGTTATCACCGCAAATCTCTTGACTCAGTAGTAGGATGTGACTGACTTTAAATATTTTGATTGAACGATCAAGAGGTAATGCGTGCTTCAGATGATAATAATCTCATGGGCGGTCTTTCAACTCAGCATGTTGACGTTAAAGACTCTTTTGATGTCCATGCTGTTTTGTTTTGGCTACACATGTACTAAGAAGCCAATGGCTACCAGTGGGTGCCCTAACCCTTGCTCAACTGCAGTCCCTCTGGCTGAGGCAGCTGGAGCCCCATTGAATGAGTCAAGTGCTCCATTATCTCTCCTCTCTGGATACATTGCTCCAGGTAGCAAATTCCCAAACAAGAGCAAATGCCTTCTGCTGCCCTGCCTTGAAGTTTGTTTTGGTCTTTCTACACAACAGCATTGTGTTACGGTCGCAGTATGGGAGGGCATCACTTTTCATGCATAGCCTGCAGTTATTCAGAGCCTCCATTTAGTTAAAACAGTCAGACACCATGTAGCAGAGCTTGGTTTTAAAAAATCCAGCCCGTAGGCTTGCTCTTCGGTTAAAGCTGGCCGTGGTGGAGGGTGCGAGCCGAGGTGATGGTTTTACTCCCGCCGTGTGCAGTCAGCAGCACCAACGCAGTTCAAAGCAGCGGATTCGAAATTCAATTGTCGCCAGGTTTCCAAGATGGCGGCCGGAAATCTCTGGTCACGGAGGCCCCGCACACCATTCCCAGCGAGAATGGCCACTCAGCCAGATCTCCATTTGCAGCAGCGGAACCGGAGAATCCCAGCCACCATCGAGGCTGGAAAATCCCGACTGGTATCTCTTAAGAAAATGGCTCAAGTCAGACCATTCCCTACATTACCATAATGATTGCACTTCAAAAGTCCTTCAGTGGCTGTACAGCACTTTGGAACATTGCGTGGTCGTGAGAGATTTTATTCATTCGTGGGACATGGGCGTCGCTGGCTGGGCCAGCATTTAGTGCCCATTCCTAGTTGCCCTTGGCAGGCAGTTGAGAGTCAACAACATTGCTGTGGCTCCGGAGTCACATGTAGGCCAGACCAGGTAAGGACGGCAGATTTCCTTCCCTAAAGGGCATTAGTGAACCAGATGGGTTTTTCCGACAATCGACAATGGTTTCAAGGTCATCAGTAGATTCTTAATTCCAGACATTTTTATTGAATTCAAATTCCACCGTCTGCCGGGGCGGGATTCGAACCCGGGTCCCCAGAACATTAGCTGAGGTTCTGGATTAATAGTCTAGCGATAATACCACTAGGCCATCACCTCCCCCTAAAAGAGAGATGCTGGGCCTGATTCTTAGGGCCCGTTCGCCATGGGAGTAAATCTCATTAATGGCCGCTTACTTTTGCGAGAGAGCCGTAACAGGATTTGCAGTGGTGAGATCTCAGTTTGAGATCTTCCCCACCATCCCCACCAGCAGCCTAGTCAGGTTCATGTCTAGAAAGCGATTCTAGGAGGTGGACTTGACTTCCATGAAATTGGCTGCATTTAAATATCATTAAATGGCTTACCAAAAGAGAAAAAGCTGGAAAATCTCAGCAGGTAAGGAGAGAAAAGAGCTGATGTTTCGAATCCAGATGACCCTTTGTCAAAGCTACTCATTAAATGGCTTAACGCCATTGCTTCCAAAAGCATTGAAGGAGGGTCCCAGTGTTTGGGGGGGAGTGCATTTAAGTTTGTTTGAATGATGCCCAATCTTTAAATTCCAGCTTTGCCAGCGGGTTTAACCGTACCCCCCTTATATAGCAGGAAATCCCACCTGCTATATAAATGCCAGCTCCTTCTTTCAAAAGTAGGTGAAATGAAAAATGGATTTTGGGTTTGAAATCATGGACTGAATATTTATGATGACTTGAAATAAGCTGCAGCCTGGTGCAGCCTTCGCTACTGTCTCCACCACAGCAGAGACAGACGTCCAGTAACCTCTGCAAGTTGTTGATAGGTGTTACCTGGAGCTCGGTTCACAGGATCACAGAATACTACAGTGCAGAAGAGGCCCTTCAGCCCATCGAGTCTGCACTGACACGTGCAATGCCCTGACCTGCCTACCTAATCCCACTTGCCATCACATGGCCCATAGCCTTGAATGTTATGGTGTGCCAAGTACTCATCCAGGTACTTTTTAAAGGATGTGAGGCGTCCCGCCTCCACCACCCTCCCAGGCAGTGCATTCCAGACCGTCACCATCCTCTGGGTAAAAACGTTTTTCCTCAAATCCTCCCTAAACCTCTCACCCCTCACTTTTAACTTCTAACTGTTCAAAGATGAAAGAAAACACTTGATTTAAGTCAGGCTTTGCAAATCCCCAAAATGTCACAATGTCCCAGCGCTGTTGAATGGTTTACGTGCCGACATTTCTGTTTTGCCAGCAAACATCAGAGCCAATTATCTCACAGCAAGGTGTCACAAATAGCCACCGGGATAAATGATCAGTTAAACACGTCTCTGAAGGTATTGACTGAGGCACGGGTGTTTTCCGGGACACGAGGAGCGCTCCCCACTTCTCCCAGGAAATCCAGGGAATCTTTTATATCCACCTGAGAAAGAAGCTTCAATTTAAACTCTGACCAGGAAGGAGCAAGTATTTCTATGTCCACGGTGGCACACTGGTTAGCATTGCTGCCTCACAGCACCAGGGACACAGGTTCGATTCCTGGTTTGGGTCACTGTCTGTACGGAATCTGCACGTTGGTCCCGTGTCTGCGTGGGTTTCCTCCGGGTGCTCCGGTTTCGTCCCACAGTCCGAAAGACGTGCTGGTTAGGTGCACTGGCCATGCTAAATTCTCCCTCAGTGTACCTGAACAGGTGCCGGAGTGTGGCGACTAGGGGATTTTCACAACAACTTCATTGCAGTGTTAATGTAAGCCTACTTGTGACACTGATAAATAAACTAAAACTAAATTATATCCAGGGCTTGGAGCCTATTGTGGCTGTGTTTCAGAGAGACAGGCAGGTACTGCTAAAGCTTCAGAGCACTATCTATACCAAGGAGGCCACATGGTTTTATCCATGAAGCCACCACAATGCTACCAACTCCCATACCCCCCACCCCCCCGCCACACAAAAACCCTTGCATGCTTGGAACTCTAACCCAAATGCTTGGAAGTCCCTACATTTTTATTCTGCCACCCTGCAACAATTTTCCTAGATTTACATAACAGAAAATACAGAAACACCAATAAAAAATCAGTAGTAGGGTAGGCTGCTTGTGAACTTTGATCCATTTCAGTAATGCGCAACCTAAACTAGTGAGTGGGCCGCATCAGTAGCCCTCCTTCACCGCAAGAATGAAATCGGGTTTGTTCACGAACCTGAAATAAGATTAAATAAATCTCTCTCCCTTCCTTCTCTATGAACAGTATGCTTTGTCTGTAGACCGCGCAGAAAACAATACTTTTAACTGTATCCCAATACATATGATAATAATAAATCAAATCAAATCAAATTAATACACATCCAATATTTCATAACATGTTATAGAAAATGCTTAATTGTTCATATATTAATGGTACCGTCACAAGTGGTAAACATTGGTAGAAATATTGACACTCTGGACACAGAGGAAGCGCACGGCTCTCACAGTCAATGTTGTGAGCAATCAGTACGCCATCTCACTTCACTGACCTTTGCTTTATGTGTGAACCACCTCAGTCACACCAGTAGGGAAAAAAATACACAGACAGGAATCAACGAGTGTGGCAACCCTGCGTATGGGCAACGGTCAACAAAATGTCTGGTGGGGCCGCACTCAGAACCCAGAAGGGCCGCATGTGGACCCTCGGCCACAGGTCGCCCACCATTGATCTGGATGGATATGTGACATTCTACTGTATGCTAATTTGCATCGATGGCTAAGGTTAAATAAGTTGCCTCCTTTGCGCAGTAACTTGAGTAGCATCCCTCAGAGTTCAAAAACCTTCCTCTGGAAAATGCTGCTTCTCCTTAACTCAAAACAAATGAAGCACAAGCCAAGGTGATCTCTGGTAACTTGCCCTCTCTGTCAGAGCAGCACTGCCACAACTTTACAACAACTGCCTTGTCACAGAAGGAAAAGGTTATAATAATTCATTAAATAATATTGTAATTATATATAATTATAATTTTCTTCTTTGCTGAAGTAATTCTGTTCAATGGATAGGTCCAAAAACAACATAAGTCTTTATTTAAAAAACACCTGGAATAATGTACGCTGATGTCATTTGCTAAGAATTATTTCATTCTGGCAGAGTTTTGGAAAATAATTGCCGTGAAATCAGTAGCTGGAATTTTCCAGCCCCATTGTGGTGGGAGCTGCCACCGGCCCAGCTTAAAGTCTACTGGTTTTCGGCGGGACTGGACAATCCCAGCAGCAGACGGGGATGGAAAATCCCACCCAGAACCTTTATTGCAAATGTACGTCTTTAAGTCCCCATCCCAGGCCATCCCATCCTTCCCATGCTGTCCCTCACGCCACCCCCATCCCATTGCTTCCTATATTATCCTCATCTGATCCCCATCCTTTACCTCCCATTCCTCCCCGCACCTCTCCGCACTGTCCCTGCTGCTCCCGCTTCCCCTCCCATGCCAGCCATCCCCTTTGGTCCCCAGTCTCTCCATCCAGGGTAAATTTGTTATTGGGCTCCCCTTACCCTTTCAAAGTTCTTTCTCTCCACCAAGCCCCCAGCCTGCCCCACATGGACAGCCGCACATGCCTCACACGTGCCAGCCATCCGTGCACCCCACAAGTTTCCGCGTTTGTCTTAGGGGAGGCGATGGCCTAGTGGTATTCGCTAGACTATTAAGCCGGAAACTCAGCTAATGTTCTGGGGACCCGGGTTCGAATATCGCCACAACAGCTGGTGAAATTTGAATGCAATTTTTAAAATATGTAATTAAGAATCTACTGATGACCATGAAACCATTGTTGATTGTTAGAAAAACCCAGCTGGTTCACTGATGTCCTTTAGGGAAGGAAATCTGCCGTCCTTACCCAGTCTGGCCTACATGACCCCAGAGCTACAGCAATGTGGTTGACTCTGGCAACTAAGGATGGGCAATAAATGTTGGCCAGCCAGCGATGCCCATGTCCCATGAATTAATAAAAAAAGATCCGTCCACCAAATTAACCCACCTACTATTCAGAAACGAGCTGACGGACAGAAAGTGCATATTATTATTATTATAGATTCTTGAACTCCTTTCGATTTTCATATCCTATAAATTCTGGTGCGTAATCAAGGGGTTGACTTAAGTTTACACTAGGGAAAATGGCATTGCAGCTTGGGAGCACAGCATAAAGTCACAAATACAAGATAGACTACACCCACTGGCAAAGCGAGAGGATTGGAACATTCTGTGCGGTTAGTGGGAATCTCAGATCCCAAAATACAATCAGAGAGAGAATCAGGGGTTCAAGAAGTTATTGCCCCATATCCAACTTCAGAGCCTAAAGTTCCCCCACAACCAATGAAGTACTGTTTCAGCGTCATCACTGCTGTGCGGTAAGAATCTACGGGGAGGCGATGGCCGAGTGATATTACCACTAGAGTATTAATACAAAAGCCAACTAATGTTCTGGGGACCTGGGTTCAATTCCCACCACGGCAGACGGTGAAATTTGAATTCAATAAAAAATATCTGGAATTAAGAATCTACTGATGACCATGAAACCATTGTCGATTGTCAAAAAACCCATCAGGTTCACTAATGTCCTTCAGGGAAGGAAATCTGCCATCCTTACTTGGTCTGGCCTACATGTGACTCCAGAGTCACAGCAATGTGGTTGACTCTCAACTGCCCTCTGAAATGGCTGAGCAAGACACTCAATTGAAGGGCAACTAGGGATGGGCAATAAATTAAGTTTAAGTTTATTTATTTGTGTTACAAGTAGGTAATGAAGCTATTGTGAAAATCCCCTCGTTGCCACACTCTGGTGCCTGTTCGGGTACACTGAGGGAGAATTTAGCATGACCAATGCACCTAACCAGAACATCTTTCGGACTGTGGGAGGAAACCGGAGCACCCGGAGGAAACCCACGCAGACACGGGGAGAACGTGCAAACTCCACACAGGCAGTGACCCAAGCTGGGAATCGAACTGAAGTCCCTGGCGCTGTGAGGCAGCCGTGCTAACCACTGTGCCACCATGCCAGCCAGCCAACGATGCCCATGTCCCACGAATGAAAAGAACACCAGCAGCCAACTCTGCAAGTCCAGCAAACGGCAAAGTGATGATGGGCAAATCATCCATCTTTTCAGTTGTTTGAGGGGTAAGCGGTGGCTGGGGTAGCGGGGAGAATTCCCCTGTGTGATGTCAGAATGGTGCTGTGGGAGGTTTCATGTCCATCTGTGAGGGCAGATGAGGCACTTGTGTAATCTCTCATCCAGAACGACATCTCCGACTGAACGGCGCATGCTTAGTACTGCACTGGAATGTCAGCTTAGCCTTTATGTTCAACAGAGAGGTAACATATCTGATGGTCATTAAGATGAGACACCTCAATGCCATGGTGCGAAATACTTCTCTCTTGGGCACCCAGCAACAGCGTCATAAACGGTTCATTTTGGTAGGGGGTTTGCCTCCAGCCACCACACCGGAAGGGCACCTTTCTCCCGACTCAACTTTCACCTATCTCAGAATCAATGTGATATTTCATTTTCAATTCCTTACAGCCCTCTTCTCTTTCTTAGGCAGTCCCTCAGGAACGAGGATGACTTGTTTCCACTCCGGTTCGATAATTGGTGGGTCATCTGGTAAGTCCAACGTGCAACCTGCAGCAACATGTGGTGCTCGAAGGGTTGTGTAGATAAAGCATGCATGGGTCGGCCCCCTCCTTCCAACTTTGCCTCGGCATGTTGCCAATGAAGGTCTGAACACAGCAGCACAGTGCACAGTGGTTACAGTTTCCGGGCGCTCCGGTTTCCTCCCACAAGATATGCAGTTCAGGTTGATTGTCCATGTTAAATTGACCCTAGTGTCAGGGGGATTAGTTCGGGTAAGTGAAGCTTACAGGAGTAGGGCCTGGGTGGAATTGTGGTCGGTGCAGACTAGATAGGCCAAATGGCCTCCTTCTATACTGTAGGGATTCTATAACCAGTTCCTGCCCCACCGTGGCAAGTTCCTCCGCGGCGGAAGCCAACAAAAGGCCCATTGTCTTTGGCAGGACAGGAAAATTCCTTCAGTGAGAGGGACTGGAAAATTCTGACCGAAGCCTCTCAATGTGTCTTTCCAAGTGAGCCTTCTCCACTCTGGTCAGTCCCACGCCAGGCTCTGCTGTCCTCCCCATGGTAGCCATTCCTTCTTGCCTCGGATGTGGCAATTGGCACTGGATGAGGGAGAGCATTGAGGTGTGAGCTCACTAGGAACTGGCACTGGGTTGTGACTGTTCGGGCTTGTTCCAGGTAAACACCTTGTGGCTGGAAGTAATAAAGCAGTGCACTAAACCACTGCAACAGCCAATCTCCTGCAAACATGTGGTTAAATCATTGGATCCTCCGACACACCTGAAGGAACTTGCTCGAGGAGATAATGGTTTGCATTGCTGTTATGTTGTTAGTGAGCTATTAGACCTCACCTGCATAACTGGTTAGCATCAAAAGCTTATTGGCCGAACTCACAGCATTCAGCTCACCAGCCCTTCCTGAAGTGAAAAAAACCTGCCTTATTATTCACGGCACCTTGTACTTTACAAAGGAGGTCAGGTAACTCAGTTCCCAAATCCAAAACTATCCATTAATATCAACACTGTAAATGCTAATCTCTTCATAGCAGAGTATTAGCAGTAAATCTTTTCAAGAGAAAAAAAAGGGACTTCAAAGATTAATGCCTGAAACTCTATGTTTATCCCCCATGTGTGTGAGACTCATTAAATAACTCTCCCTCCTCTGCTTTTGGAGGCAAGCTGTTTTTTTACATTCCTGAATATACAACAATGAGAATACCACAGGCTGGATTTAATACCCTCTGAGTTGGGATCTCAGCCTCACTTCCTCACAACCACGAACCGGAGGCAAGGTGAGGGGATGGGTTGGGGTGGGGATTCATAGAATCCCTACAGTGCAGAAGGAGGCCATTCGGCCCATCAAGTCTGCACCGACCACAATCCCACCCAGGCCCCATTCCCGTAACCCCACAAATTTACCCTGCTAATCCCCTGACATTAGGTTCAATTTATCATGGCTAATCCACCTAACCCGCACATCTTGGGACAGTGGGAGGAAACCTGAGCACCCGGAGGAAACCCACGCAGACACGGGAAGAACGTGCAGACTCCGCACAGACGGTGACCCAAGCCGGGATCGAACCCAGATCCCTGGCGTTGTGAGGCAGCAGTGCTAACCACTGTGCCACCGTGCCAATTGCAATGAGCATATTACTTGTGGCTGGCAGAGTTGGGTGGCCTGGGTTACAATCTTCTCCGATTTTCCCTCTCCCCATTGTTGTCCCTGACATCGCCACTGAGATTGGAAGCGCCAGTGTGAATTGAGGTCAAGGATTTGGGGTTGGAATTTTTGCCCCTCAGTTAGGAATCCGGTGCTAAAGCCTTGCTGATACTTTAACTGACACTCATTTCTTCAACGATGAATCCTTTCTTCGAGACTGCTTTTCAGAGGATTCAGCTTGTCAGACTGTGTTTCTTAGTTTGTAGTACTCCGCTTCTTTGAAGTCTCTACTTCAGAATTTAACAAAAGGTTAGAGTTCACAGTCGGAGGGAAGATATGTTGGAATTTTCCAATACATCAAGGTGAGAGGGGGAAAGTTCAAAGGGGATGTGAGGTGCAAGTTTTTTACACAGAGAGTGGTGAGTGGAAAGCACTGCCAGGGGTGGTGCTGGATACAAATAGGATAGGGCTGTTTGAGGGGCTTTTAGATAGGCACATGAATATGCAAGGAATAGACTGGACCAAGGGCAGGCAGAAGGGATTAGTTTAATTTGGCATCATGTTCAGCACAACATCTTCTCAAGAGCAATGAGGGATGGGCAAGAAATACTGGTGTGGAGATGCCGGCGTTGGACTGGGGTAAGCACAGTAAGAAGTCTCACAACACCAGGTTAAAGTCCAACAGGTTTATAACTGCCCAGCCAGCGATGCCCATGTCCAATGAATGGTTAAGCATTCCTGTGCTGTACTGTTTTATGTTCTATGTTCTATGAAATCCAAAGTCAGGGAAACCTAAAATTAGAGGGCAAGTGTTTAAGGTGAGAGGGGAGAGATCCAAAAGGGCCCAGAGGGACAATTATTTCACTCAGAGGGTGGTGCGTATCTGGAACAAGCCGCCAGAGGTAGTAGCAGAGGCGGGTACCATTTTGTCTTTTAAAAAGCGTTTAGACATTTACATGGGTGCAATGACTTTAATCAGGTCACTGAGGTTGGCCTATTGGAATACAAACTCCCTGCTTAAGGGGCCAATTGATGGGCCAATCAGGGAGACTTTACTTTATATTTAACTGGGAGTGTCAGTTCCTCTGGGACTCCTGAAGGTAGACTGTTTACTGATAACACTCTGTACTGCTGTTGGAATTGCACATAAAGGAATTCTGGTGAAGTGACTTCTGTCTCTGTGAACTTATTACAATGGGTATGATGGGTATAGAGGAATATGGGCCAAATGCGGGCAATTGGGACTAGCTTAGTGGTAAAAATTGGGTGGCATGGATATGCTGGGCTGAATGGCCTGTTTCCATGCTGTAAACCTCTATGACTCTTAAGTAGACTGACATCTGGGGTGAACATTGCTCTAATTTTGAGGCAGGGAGCAAGTTAAATCCTTGCTGCTGAGTTGGCCTCCGGAGTAAAAGGGAAAATTGCAGTTTAAGGCCTCTGTAGATTGCCACTCCTGAGGTCAATGCCTTTACCAACCAGTCCAGCTGTTGGCTGCTAATGTAAGGCTCGAACACTCGGTAGCCTTCAGGGAGTCGATTCTCCTGATAGTCCGCTATCACCCGCCTCCCCAGCCCTTCCGTCAGCCAGGTGAGGTTATCACCCTGCCATCTGAGAGGCAGGCGTGACTGAGGCGCCGTAATGCACGAGGCCTTTGTGCGGCAGTGATTAGGGCAATCAGCTGTCCCGCCAGTGTTACCATGCAGGTGTGTGCTCCTGGTAACACCTGCACCTGGAAAACCCTCCATTGCGAGCTTGCTCCCTTTTAACCCAATCCATCTTCCCAAGTGTTATTTATTATTGATTCACTGGTTATTCAACGCGTCAATTAAAAGCAAAAGTTTTACCGGGGAAAAAAAAACTATTTCTTTTAATATTTTTCATTAAGTTTCCCAAGCGTTAATGGTTGCTCTGTTCCCTGGGTAGGGATGATGTCCTGAATATTGAAAGCTCATTATTTCACTGCAGAATGCTTGTTAATTCAAATGATGATATTAAAACTATAGTAGCCTTTAGCAGTAGAGTGATTCCTAGCATACTTTATCATGTATCAATATATACTCTGTTTGTCAAAATTGCCCAGGGCTGGGAGTGACATTCTCTGCGGAGGAGTCTAGTGCTTCAAGAGCCATTGAATACACTGAGGTGACAACTTACAGAGTCCATGCCTTCGGGAGATGAAAGGATGAAGCTGAAAGTGTCATTTTTTTTTCCACTTCTGATGATTATTTTTAATCGTGTGTAACAGTATCCTTTTTAATTTTCCAAGATATTTATATTCACTTTAATGTTCAACTGCAGTGCGCATCCCTTCTCCTCCTTTGTGCATTTTAAGAATCTCCCTGACACTGCGGATTTTGATGAATTATTTTGCTGTGCCCTCTTGACATTTGACCTCATAAGTCACGAGTGGACAGGGTCCTAAAATATTACGGCAGCAAATTCAAACCCTGGGCATTTTGCCACGCAAGTCTTTTCTCTCTCTCTCTCTCATTTCAAATATTCAGTTGCCATGCCTAAAGCACAAAATATGGATATGTCATTAATTTGCTAAGAGTGCTAAACCTTGGCTCCCTCATGACATGACGCAGCAGTGGAACTGGTTTTACACACCCAGGGAAGAAATGACAGCTTCTTTCCCTCCGTAAGCTGCTAAATTCACAAACATGATCTGCCTGCACGCCCAAACCTGCCTGGAATGAAATGCCTCAGCACCCAATATGGCAGGGGATCACTGAGGAACAATTTAGACAACTCGCTATAAGCTGGCTGCCGGTTCTTTGTCATTCTCACAGGCTACAGGTAGCAAAACAAATTCTTGCCTCGGTGCATACCCTACGCCGCTGGCCTTCTGTTAGCCCCAGTCCTTCGCCACGCGGCTTCGCCGAAAGAAGAAACTCCATTCGCATTTGAAAACAGCAACAGGCCATTCGGAATGTGCCCGGAGGTGTATCAGCCAGTCGCACTTCCTGGATGCGGTGATGCGCCTCGCCAACTGCCTCCCCAACCAGCTTTCACGGAAAATTGCCGCCCCTTCTCTCGATTCCCCGGCATTCCCGTCCCTGTCCCCAGTGAGATTGAAATCCATCCGTGTTTGGTTTTCTATGCGGAGAAATAGCTCTGTTGATTTGCATTGTGTGAGCGTACTTGCCAGCTCGTGGCTGGGCCCCGTTTGGGAATAGAAACATAGAAACTAGAAGCAGGAGTAGGCCATTCGGCCCTTCAATCCTGCTCCGCCATTCATTTGGGCGGCACTGTGGCACAGTGGTTAGCACTGCTGCCTCTCAGCACCTCGAACCCAGGTTCGATTCCTGGCTTGCGTCACTGTCTGTTTGGAGTTTGCACGTTCTCCCCGTGTCTGCGTGGGTTTCCTCCGGGTGCTCTGGTTTCCTCCCACAGTCCGAATGACGTGCTGGTTAGGTGCATTGGGCCATGCTAAATTCTTCCTCAGTGTACCCAACAGGTGCTGGAGTGTGGTGACTAGGGGATTTTCACAGTAACTTCATTGCAGTGTTAATGTAAACTTACTTGTGACACTAATAGATAAACTCTAAACTTTTCATTTTGATCATGACTGATCATCGAATTCAATATCCTGATCCCCTCCTTCCCCCCATATCCCTTGATCCCTTTAGCTCCAAGAGCTTTATCTAATTTCTTCCTCAAATCAGACAACGTTTTGGCCTCAACTACATTCTGTGATACTGAATTCCACACACATTCACTACCCTCTGGGTGAAGAAATTTCTCATCACCTCAGTTCTTATCCTCAAACTATGACCCATAGTTCTGGACTCTCCTACCCTCGGGAACATTCTTTCTGAATCTACCCTGTCTAACCCTGTTAGAATTTTATAAGTTTCTATGAGATCCCCTCTCACTCTTCTAAACTGCAGTGAATATAATCCTAACCAACTTAGTCTCTCCTCACATGATAAACCTGCCGGACCAGGAATCAGCCTGGTAAAACCTTCACTGCGCACCCTCTATAATAAGGACATCCTTCCTCAGATAAGGACACCAAAACTGCACACAGTACTCCAGGTGTGGCATCGATTCTCTTGTTTATAGCAGACCATGGTGGACAGCTCCATTTCGTTTAGCAATTTTAACTCTTCTAGGACAGCCTGCGCCAATTTGAAAAAGACACTGCCTTGGTGTAAAAACATTTGGCAAGCTTTTTTATTTCTGATTGCGAGAGGGAAAAATACAAGAAGAGACTTGTGTCCGTTTTATCATGATGATACATGCTATGCAGCAACACAATTTATATCACATCATGTGTTTGCAAAGCAGCATTGAAAATCTTGCCAAATACTTCAGTAATTATGGTTATTTTCTTTTAAAATATATGAAAATTATATTCTTTTGTCATTAAGCCCCATTTAATATCCCAGCCTGTGCCAACCTACAGCAAAAGCTGGGCAATATCCAGGCGTGGGCTGACAAGTGACAAATAAATTCCATGCTCACAGAAGTGCCAAGCTATCACCAGTGGCATGGTGGCACAGTGAGTGGTTTGTGCTGCTGCCTCACAGCGACAGGGACCTGGGTTTGATTCTCGGCTTGGGTGACTATCTGTGCGGAGTCTGCACGTTCTTCCCGTGTCTGCATGGGTTTCCTCCGGGTGCTCTGGTTTCCTCCCACAGTCTGAAAGACGTGCTGGTTAGGGTGCATTGGCCGTGCTAAATTCTTCCTCAGTGTACCCGAACAGGCGACGGAGTGTGGCGATTAGGGGATTTTCACAATGACTTCACTGCAGCGTTGATTGAAGTCGACTTGTGACAATAATAAATAAATTTTAACTTATCTCCAACAGGCAAAATCCTAACCAATCCCCCCACCCCCACCCCACCCCCCGGCTCGCCCTCACCTTTAAGGGCATCCAATACGCTCAGTACCTGGGTCGGGGCAAGGTTTACCAGTGACGAGCAGCTAAATCGGACCAGCCACATCAACACTGGCAGAGAAGAGGTGTTGCACTCTATAACATAAGTGAGTTCAACTCTTCAACTCCCCTCAAAGTCTCCCTCAGCATTAACAAATGTCAGGCCATAGGCACAAAGTCTCGAAGGTTAACACCATCCAGAGCGTAACTATTTGACTAACACTTCCACCTCCAGACTCAATGCCCATCACCTAAGAGGTGATGCCCATCGGTTAAGAGGCCCCATAGTGTAGTGGTTACCACATCTGCTTTACGCACAGGCAGTCCAGAGTTTGATACCCAGTGAAACCAATGTTATTGGGGCAGCACGATGCCACAGTGGTTAGCACTGCTGCCTCACAGCGCCAGGGACCCAGGTTCAATTCCAGCTTCGGGTGACTGTCTGTGTGAAGTTTGCACATTCTCCCCGTGTTGCGTGAGTTTCCTCCAGGTGCTCCGGTTTCCTTCCACTCTCCAAAGATGTGCAGGTTAGGTGAATTGGCCATGGTAAGTTGCCCCTTTGTGTCTGGGGTATTGGGGGGGTAAATACGCGGGTGTTATGGGAATAGGGCCTAGGTGTGATTGTTGTCAGTGTAGTCTTGATGGACCGAATGGCCTCCTTCTGCACTGTAGGGATCCTATTCTATTCTATTCCAATATGGTCGGGTTAATACTATTTATAGGATGCAACTCGGAGAGCTGGCTCATTCAACAAAATGGCCTCTCACCTACAGTTAAAGATTAGCCCACAACTTCACTTTTACACCAATATCTTGGAATTCTCTACATAACACCATCATCACCACAAGGATTGCCACATTGAATCACACTATGGTACAAGCATAGAAGGAGGCCATTCAACCCATTGTGCCTGTGCCAGCTCTTTGGTAAAGCAATTCAATTAATCCTGCTCCCCTGTCCCCTTTCCCCGGAGCCTTAAAATTATTTTTCTCTTCCAGTATTTATCCAATTCCCTTTTGAAGGTTACTTCTGTATCTGCTTCCACCATCCTAATGAGAAATGGGCAGGATTTTCTCACCCTTCCCACCAGTGGGATCTTCCAGGCCCAGTGAAAGCTACATCTACCCACCCCCCCCCAACTTGTGACAGGTTCCCCAGCAGCTGGGTGGGCAAGCCATACAAAATGTCGTAGACTTCGGCAGAACTGGAAGATCAATGGTAAGCAGGGTGGCACAGTGGTTAGCACTGCTGCCTCCCAGCGCCAGGGACCTGGGTTTAATTCCCGACTTAGGTCACTGTCAGTGTGGAGTTTGCACGTTCTCCCCATGTCTGCGTAGGTTTCCTCCGGGTGCTCCAGTTTCCTCCCAAAGTCCAAAGATCTGCGGGTTATGTGGATTGGCCGTGACAAATTGCCCCTTAGTGTCAGGGGGATTAGCAGGGTAAATACATGGTTGCGGGGTTGGGGCATGGGTAAGATTGTTGTCGGTGCAGGCTCGATGGGCTGAATGGCCTCCTGTAGAGTTTCTATGCGCCACCTCTGCTGCCAGAAACCACGCGTGGGAGGGTCAGAAAATCCTGGCCAATGTCTATGAGATTACAATAACCCGCTATGGAAGAAAATGTTTCCTCATGTCGCCTCTTCTCCCTTTGCCAATCACCTTAAATCAGTGTCCCCCGTGGTTAATGACCCTTCTGCCACTGGACCCAGTGGGTGGGTTTTCCTGGCCACGCATGTCCCAAAGCCGGAAATTTCCGCCTGAAGTCAACGGATCTTTAGATGATCTACCGAATTTTCTGCCCCGCCCATTACCATTCCCACAGCAGGCAGGACAGGAAAATTCCACCCAATGCATATTTCCTTATTTATTCCATCGAAACTCTTCACAGTTTTAAGTGTTTAAAGTTAAAGCGTTAAAGTTTATTTATTAGTGTCACAAGTCGGCTTACAGGAACACTGCAATGAAGTTACTGTGAAAATCCCCTAGTTGCCACATTCCAGCGCCTGTTCGGGTACACTGATGGAGAATTTAACATGGCCAATGCACCTAACCAGCACGTCTTTCAGACTATGGGAGGAAACTGGAGTATCCGGAAGAACCCTACGCAGACACGGGGAGAACATGCAGACTCTGCACGGACTCAACCTGGGAATCGAACCCAGGTCCCTGGCGCTGTGAGGCAGCTGTGCTAACCACTGTGCCACCATGTTGCACCTGTTTTGTGCCGATCAAATGTGCAGCAGATCTCCCAAAGTGACTAAACATCCTCAAGAGAAAGGATAAAACTTAGTCAAATGTTGTCTTCCACCCTATTGCCAGTGAAAATGGTTTTGGCTTATCAACTCTGTTGGGGAGACAGGGGGTGGCATTTTCCTGTCCCGCCTGGCCAACGGGAATCATAGTGGGTGGGACATGGACCATGCAAAGGTCCGTTGACCTCGGGTGAGAATTTCCCATCTTGGAATGTTTATCCATTCCAAATGTTTATCGTTCCAACAATTCAGCTTGAATTTAAAGGTCTTGTGTGTGGCGATACAATACTGAATACCACCGCAGAAACAGACCTTAGCAGCTATGCTGAATGGGATAACTTTTTTTCTAATTATTTCCTGGTATAAGGATGTCGCTGGCTAGGCTAGCATTGTTATTGCCCACCCCTGATTGCCCTTGGGAGAAAAGAGAAAGCATTGTGGGAATCAAACTGTACATGTGGTCATAATTGGCACACACCAGCTAAGTATAGAAAGATTTACAGTGCAGCCCTCTATATTTAGAGAAACAGAGGCCTAGTGAAGTAGTCCAGCCTCTGAAAATTGAAGCTGCTCTGAGCTATAGTAGTTCCGGTCTCAGTGCTATCTCTAGTGAGCCGAACCAATTCTGCACTCTATCTGAAGGGAGATAGCATTCATTTATTCAACGCAGTTATTGGTCGCACATCACAAAGAGATAGAGGATAGGCCATGAAATTTGATATCTATTACTATGAGTAAATTATGGTTTTCTCTGGAACGATAATAAAGATCCTATTTCGCTGCTTCCAGAGTGTATTCCATTCATAAAAATTCTGTGGTCTTACAATTGAGCTTTCTTTTAAAATTCAAGTCATTAAAAGCAGGAAGGGAGAGTTTAATCGGCCACCTTTATCCGCCCGAGGAAATGCATGTTTGCCACATTGAAGATGTTCCAGATTAGCCAAGGGGTACAAATTCAAACTCTTTGCACCCATTTCATGGGCATAAAATGGGTGCAAGACCCACTCCTCGGGACCAGTGTCCAATGTCTGCAAAGTTGCTTGAAAAATGTTGGACCCAAAATTGAGTCTGCCCAATTTTAAGGCTCCCTGGGTGGGATTTTCTGGCCGCACTCACCCCAAGATGGGAAATTCTCACCCGAGGTCAACGGACCTTTGCATGGTCCGTGTCCCACCCACTACGATTCCCGTTGGCCGTGTGGGACAGGAAAATGCCACCCCCTGTCTCCTCCACAGAGCTGATAAGCCAAAACCATTTTCACTGGCAAGAGGGTGGAAGACAACAAGACATGGATTTAAGCTAATTGGCAAAGGAGTCAAAGGGGAAATGTGGAGGACATTTTTCTGTCACGAGCTATAATGTGGGAGGCATCACTTCAAAGGATGCTGGAACCAGATGCAATGGTAACTTGGGCGTTGGCGATTTAGCCCAGAATTTTCCAGTCCTGCCGCCAGTGGGAAATATTGTGGACAGGGCGGAAAGTCTGGAGAGGCAATCAAATATCCATTGACTTTGGATGGGATTTTCCATTCTCAGCACGCTGCATTGTCAGAGAATATGGCTCAGAGAATGGGCCCTACAATGTTATAGATCTATGTCTGGTTTGAACACAACTTCGCTGCTGTACAGGTTTGTGGAGTTAACCCAATATTGGTAATGATTAATTAAAGGTTTCACTATGCCATTCCTTCCTTTAGTAAATGCCTCCATTAAAAGTGGCAGCATTTAATGGAGGAGATCAGGATTTGATAAGTTCCCCACGTCACCTCTTTTAAGTGCTACTCAGGCACATAAATGGGCAGCTGTGGGCCTTCCATGGGATTAAGGACCCTGGAGGAGTCGGTTAGCTCAGTTGGCTGGGTGGCTGGTCCTTGGTCCAGAGTGACAGTTCAATTCCTGTGCCATTGATGGTGGCACGGTGGCACAGTGGTTAGCAGTGCTGCCTCACAGCGCCAGGGACCGGGTTCGATTCCCAGCTTGGGTCACTGTCTGCATGGAGTTTGCACATTCTCTCCGTGTCTGCGTGGGTTTCCTCCGGGTGCTCCAGTTTCCTCCCACAGTCTGAAAGACGTGCTGGTTAGATGCATCGACCCGAACAGGCGCCGGAGTGTGGCGACTAGGAGATTTTCACAATAACTTCATTGCAGTGTTAATGTAAGCCTACTTGTGACTAATAAATAAACTTTAACATTACTTTTACTTTACAGCAGGAGGCCATTTAAGACGGTGCTTACTCTTTGAAGAATTTTGACCCACCTTGGAAATTTAGCCTTCTTCAATGTCCACTGGCCTTTTAAGATTTCCTGAGCAGTCTACTTCGACCACCATGTCAGATAGTGGGTTCCAGATCTTAATGAGCCATATGGTGAAGAAATTTCTCCTCGATTCCCCTCCAGTTCTTAGCTCATTATTTTGAATCTCTTACTGACCCATAAGTCATTACTTCTGACCAAACACCTGATGAGGTATCGGATTTAAGGGTGCCTCTAAATCTAAGCAGAGGTGATTGCCCTTTCTCCATTACAGCAACAACAGCCTGAATTTCTATCGCACCTTTAATATACTTAAATGTCCCAAGACACATTCGTCCAATGGTGAGGACAAAATCTCCCCCTGAGGCTATGGAAAGTATCAGGACTACACTCAGAGGCAGTGGGACAAGTAGAGTGGAGTTCCATCTCGTACTTCACTCTTTTTAGACTATAGTAAGATTAAAGGGTGGTGATAGCATTAAACTAGAATACTTTACCAGGCTTTGTGTCACTCCTTTGATGGGTGGCATGGTGGCACAGTGGTCAGCACAGCTGTCTCAAAGTGCCAGGGACCCAGGTTCAATTCCGATCTCGGGTTACCGTCTGTGTGGGCTTTGCACGTTCTCACCGTGACTGCGTGGTTTTCCTCCGGGTGCTCCAGTTTCCTCCCAGACTCCAAAGATGTGCGAGTTAGGTTGATTGGCCATGATAAATTGCCTCTTAGTGTCAGGAGGGTAAATATGTGGGGTTACGGGGATGGGACCTGGGTGGGATTGTTGTCGATGCAGGCTCAATGGGCCAAATGGTCTCCTTTTGCACTGTAGATTCTAGATTCAATGATATGTATTAGGTGAATTGGGTACAGTAAATTGCTTCTTTGTGCCCAAGATGCGTAGGTTATGTGGATTAGCCATGGTAAATGTATGGGGTTACAGGGATAGGGCGGGAGAGAGGGCCTTGGTAAGATACTCTATCAGAGAGTCGGTGCAGACACAATGGCCCGAATGGCCTCCTTCTGCACTGTAGGGATTGTTGCGATTAAATAGTGCAAAGGGTGACATTCTGATGTGTGGATAAAGCATAATTAAGTGACTACCTTATGAATGTTCCTGGCAGTGAGATGGTTAAGTTGTCTCCGACCATCGGTTTCCCTGACACTGAGTTCCAGGTACCTCCATGTTCTATGGCCTGTCCTGTCTCAATCTCAATGATGTGAAATGACATAGTGAGCTGCCATAGTCTGAGAGATCTGCTTGGGAGGTCATTGTGTACAGGATGTCATAACTCATTACAGGGCTTCCCATGGGAGGGAAGTTACCAATTACCAAAGGCAGATCTTCTCACTCACCCATCATACAACCTGCAGGATTTATTTCCTGAACTCATTATGTGGGATAATAGCATTGGCAACAACTTGCCTTTATATAGCACTTTAATGTAGTTTAAATATCTCAAATCACTTCCCAGATTAATATTGTTTACTTCTCCTTTACTTGAACTTAGCTTGTGTTTGAATTTCTGACTAGTTTAAATTTTAATTGTAAAGCCATTTCTATGTTGCCATTTTTTGACTTACCTTCTTTGCCTCACTCCACACTGGAGTTGGTTAAACAAGGGCAATAATACTTTGCATTTAAATAGCGCCGTTAATGTATGGCAACATCCCAATACACTTCTCCAGAGCATAATCAAACAGATTTCGGCACCGTCTCACATCAGAGCGTATCACAGCAGCTGGCCAAATCGCCAAGAGGGAAATGAGGAGAATATTTTCGCACCGTGAGTTGTAATGCACTGCCTGACATGGGGAGGGGGTGTGGAGGATAGGAACAGATTCAGTCACAATTTTCAAAAAACGGTCGGATAAATACTTAGACCATAAGACCATAAAATACAGGAGCAGAATTAGGCCATTCAGCCCATCGAGTCTGCTCCGCCATTCAATCATGGCTGATATGATTCTCATCCTCATTCTTCTGCCTTCTCCCCATAACCCCTGATCCCCTTATTGATCAAGAACCTACCTATCTCTGTCTTAAAGACGCTCAAAGACCTGGCCTCCACAGCCTTCTGTGACAATGAGTTCCACAGATTCATCACCCTCTGGCTGAAGAAATTCCTCCTCATCTCAGTTTTAAAGGTGTGGAGTTGCCAGCATTGGATTGGGGTAGGCACAGTAAGTAGTCTCACAACACCAGGTTAAAGCTCAACAGGTTTATTTGGTAGCATAAGCTTTCGGAGCGTTGCCACTTCATCAGGCAAGTTCTGTTCACAAACAGGGCATATATAGACGCAAACTCAATTACAAGATAATGGCTGGAATGTGAGACTTAACAGGTAATCAAGTCTTTACAGATGCAGACAATGTGAGTGGAGAGAGGGTTAAGCACAGGTTAAAGAGGTGCAGACAGGTGACTGTCCACCCTGTCTATGCCTCTCAGTTTTAAAGGAGTGTCCCTTCACCCTGAGGTTGTGCCATCGAGTTCTAGTCTCTCCCATTAATGGCAACATCCTCTCCACGTCCACTCTATCCTCTCCGCATTCTGTAAGTTTCAATTAGATCCTCCCCTCATCCTTCTAAACTCCATCGAGTATAGCCCCAGACTCATCAACCGCTCCTCAAGCCCCCTCCAAGGCCAGGACATCCTTCCTTAGGTATGAGGCCCAAACAAATGGGATCTGACCAGAGCCATTTCCAGCATCAGCAGTACATCCCTGCTCTTGTATTCTAGCTCTCTTGAAGGGGAAATAGATTGTGGAGGAAGGGGTGTGAGTCTAACTAGGCAGATCTCTCTAAGAGTTGGCACAGATATGACAGGCAAATCCATTGCTGGATTTTGGTTACAGCACTTTAGCACCACAGAAATAGCATTCAGGGATTGAGTGTGGGAAAGCGGCTCGAATAAGTAAGAGCTACTCAAAGAACAAAGAACAATACAGCACAGGAACATGCCCTTCGGTCCACCAAGCCTGCACCGATTCCTAATCCTTATTCATAGAATCCCTACAGGGCAGAAGGAGGCCATTCGGCCCATCGAGTCTGCACCGACCACAATCCCACCCAGGCCCTACCCTCACATATTTACCCGCTAATCCCTCTAACCTACGCATCTCAGGATTCTAAGGGGCAATTTTTAACCTGGCCAATCAACCTAACCCGCACATCTTTGGACTATGGGAGGAAACCGGAGCACCCGGAGGAAACCCACGCAGACACGAGGAGAATGTGCAAACTCCACACAGACAGTGACCCAAGCCGGGAATCGAACCCAGGTCCCTGGAGCTGTGAAGCAGCAGTGCTAACCATTGTGCTACCGTGCCGCCCGATTCATCCACTACTTATTGCCCATGCGTGGTTTATATCACAAAAACAGAAAATGCTGGAAAATCTTAGTAGGCCTGACAGGATCTGTAGAGAGAGAATGGAGCCAATGTTGGGCCATCTTTTGTCAGAGTCATTGGCTCTATTCTCTCTCCACAGATGCTGTCAGACCTACTGAGATTTTTCAGCATTTTCTGTTTTAGCTTCAGATTCCAGCGTCCGCAGTATTTCCCTTTTATCGCGGTTTCGATCGCTCTGTTTGCCTCCCGTCCACATGTCTATCAAGATACTCCTTGAACGTTGCTAACATGCTTGCTTCCAGCACCTCCATTGGCAGTGCATTCCAGGCACCCACTACCCTCTGTGTGATAGATTGTCCATGCATGTCTCCCCTAAACTTACCACCTCTCAGCTTGAACCTGTGCCCTCTTTTAATTGGTCCTTCCACCCTGGGAAAAAGCCTCTGACTATCAACCCCGTCTATGCCCCTCATAATTTTATAGACCTCTACCAGCCTCCGTCTTTCCAGTGAAAACAATCTGAGTTTATCCAACCTCCCCTCATACCTAAAACCCTCCAAGCCAGGCAACATCTTGGTAAATCTTCTTTGCACTCATTCCAAAGCATCCACATCCCTCTGATAGAGTGGCAATCAGAGCGGCACGCATTATTCCAAATGTGGCCGAACTAAAGTTTTATACAGCTGTAACATAACTTGCCAGCTTTTATACTCGATGCCCCAGCTGATGAAGCCATGCTGTATGCCTTCTTGACATCTTATCCACCTGTGTTGCCACTTTCAAGGATCTGTGAACCTGTCCGCCCAGATCCCTCTGTTTGTCAATGCTCCGAAGGGTTCTGCCATTTACTGTATAATTCATAGAAACATAGAAACACAGGAAAACTACAGCACAAACAGGCCCTTCGGCCCACAAGTTGTGCCAAACACATCCCTACCTTCTAGACCTACCTATAACCCTCCATCCTATTAAGCTCCATGTACTCATCCAGGAGTCTCTTAAAAGACCCTATTGAGTTCGCCTCCACCACCACTGACGGCAGCCGATTCCACTCGCCCATCACTCTCTGTGTGAAAAACTTACCCCTAACATCTCCCCTGTACCTACCGCCCAGCATCCTAAACCTGTGTCCTCTCGTAGCAGACATTTCCACCCTGGGAAAAAGCCTCTGAGAGTCCACCCGATCTATGCCTCTCAACATCTTATACACCTCTATTAGGTCTCCTCTCATCCTTCGTCTCTCCAAGGAGAAAAGACCGAGCTCCCTCAGCCTATCCTCATAAGGCATGCCACTCAATCCAGGCAACATCCTTGTAAATCTCCTCTGCACCCTTTCAATCTTTTCCACATCCTTCCTATAGTGAGGCGACCAGAACTGAGCACAGTACTCCAAGTGGGGTCTGACGAAGGTCTTATATAGCTGCATCATTATCCCTGGACTCCTAAACTCAATCCCTCAATTGATAAAGGCCAGCACACCATACGCCTTCTTAACCAAATCAAATTATTTAGTTCAACACTTTCAGCTGTCCTGAGATGTGAATAGTGCAAGTTCTTTCTTTCGTTCTGTCTGAAAAGTGGAGAGAGGGCTGTGAAACAGCAACTTTAAAAGCTAGATATAGAATCCCTATGATGCAGAAGGAGGCCATTCGGCCCATCAAACCTGCACTGACCACAATCCCATCCAGGCCCTATTCCCTGTATCCCCACGTATTTACCCGGCTAATACCCCTGACACTAAGGGGCAATTTAGCATGGCCAATCCACCTAACCTGCTACGTCTTTGGACTGTGGAAGGAAACCGGAGCACCTGGAGGAAACCCATGCAGACACGGGGAGAACATGCAAACTCCACACAGACAGTGACCCAAGCCGGGGAACGAACCCAGGTCTCTGGCGCTGTGAGGGAACAGTGCTAACCATTGTGCCACCGTGCTGATCTTTCATGATGTTTGGCAATTGCAGTTCCAGAGTCCAGCCAATGACTCAGTTACCAGGTGATGGGGGCCATGTGGGTCCCACCAGCCTGGATTGAGCTTCAGGAGTGGACATCTCATGCACCTGCCAAGCCGTACACCAGCAGGGATCAATACGTCAGAAGAAATCCAGAGAATATCGGAAGGTGGGTAAACAACATACGTAGGAAGCCCTTGCTTACCCCCAAAAAACTGAGAACTATAATTACTGAGACCATTTTACATAATTATATATGTATGGAAAGTATAACCTGTTTTACCAGAACAAATATTTTGTACTTCAACCTCCAATTGCAGAGGTTATTAAGACTTTTTTAACTCTTTGATTAGCCAACATATATTTCATATGCAATGAATTTAATAATATGTACTAAAATACGATAAGAAAGGAAGCTATTTCTATAAAATTGGGTCGTAATTATCCCAAATGGGGAGGCAATAGCCTAGTGGCATCATCGCTAGACTATTAATCCAGAAACTCAGCTGATGTTCTGGGGACCCGGGTTCGAATCCCACCATGGCAGATGGTGGAATTTGAATTCAATAAAAAATATCTGGAATTAAGAATCTACTGATGACCATGAAATCATTGTCGATTGTCGGAAAAACCCATCTGGTTCACTAATGCCCTTTAGGGAAGGAAATCTGCCATCATTACCTGGTCTGGCCTACATGTGACTCCAGAGCCACTGCAATGTGGTTGACTCGCAACTGCCCTCGGGCAACTCGGGATGGAGAATAAATCTGGCCAGCCAGCCACGCCCATGTCCTACAAATGAATTTTTAAAACGTGCTAAACTAAAGCAAATAAATAATAGCAAGGTGCTGCAAATGATGCATTCATACCTCTCAATCTATAATATGTCAAAGGAGTGGAATTTAGATTGTGCTTGGGGTGGAATTAGAGTTGAAATAGAACAATTCAACCAGGCGATGCACCTCAAAGACTTCCGCCACTTTTTCTGGCAGCATTATTTAATGTCAGGATTTCTCAATTAACAAAGATAATTCATGAGGTGTGGCTATACTAGAATATTACTTTTAAATACTTGAGTTTCAGAATGCTGATATCAAGTATGGTATCTGCTACAAGACTTCATTACTCATTGCTGAGTTGCGGCCATTGCTAACAAGACTGGCATTTATTGTCTATATGCTGTGAAAAGTTGGTGGTGAGCTTTTCTCTTGAATCACTGGGTGACTAATACAATTAAAAGTAAATTGCTGTGATGTGGGGATTGGAGTCATGAATCGATCAGACCAAATAAGGGCAGCAAGTTTCCTTCCCTCACCAACTTTCGTGAACCAGTTGTGTTTTCGCAACTATTAGACAACTTAATCTTTATGAAATAGTTTCTAAGAATCCATTTGCAAACAACTATGAGAGAGATTTGAACTCATGTTGTTCCTGGAACAGTCAGATCCCAGAGTGAAACCTGGCCTGATAGATCCTAACTTTTATTATTAAAAACTGTGGGGGAAAGTTACTGAACAAATTCACAAGAGTCTGCTGATGAACTTTTAACACAAAGAATCAAATATTTATTAAATAAAGACAAATGAACTATGTTGCACCAGACAAAAAGGTTGGAATGATCTCAATACAAACACAAGAAAATTAAAATGAAATCAAAAGATGAACTACGAAAGGAAAATAGCAGAAAACATAAACACTGATACCAAAATCTTCTATAAGTATATAAAGAGGACGAGAATAGCTAAGTAAACATTGGCCCTTTAGTGGACGATACTGGTGAGCTCTTAATGGGGAACACAGAGATGGCAGAGGCTCTAAACCAATGTTTTGCCTCTGTCTTCATGGTAGAGAATAATGAAAATTTCCCAAAGACTGCAGTTAATGCAAAGGAACTTGGTGCAACAACCATGACTAAGGAGAGGGTATTAAATAAACTAATGAGATTAAAGGCATATAAGTCTCTGGGACCTGAAAGCCTGCACCCTAGAGTATTAAAGGAGGTGGCAGCAAAGATGGAGGATGCATTGGTTGTGATACTTCAAAATTCCTTGGATTCTGGTAAGGTGGCACAGTGGTTAGCACTGCTGCCTCACAGTGCCTGGGACCTGGGTTCGATTCCCGGCTTGGGTAACTGTCTGTGTGAAGGTTGCACATTCTCCCCGTGTCTGCGCGGGTTTCCTTTGGGTGCTCCGGTTTTCTCCCACAGTCCGAAAGACATGCTGATTAGGTGCACTGGCCATGTTAAATTCTCCCTCAGTGTACCCGAACAGGCGCCGGAGTGTGGCAACTAGAGGATTTTCACAGTAACTTCATTGTAGTGTTAATAATAGCCTACTTGTTATGCTAATAAATTTTTAAAAAGGTCCCAGTGGATTAGAAACAAACTAACGTGATGCCCCTATAGGCTGGTAGCTTGATCTCTGTGGGGAAGTTGCTGGAATCAATCATTAAGGAGGAGATGACTGAACATTTGGAAAGAAAAGGCTCAATCCACCATTGTCAGCATGGCTTTATGAAGGGCATATCATGCATGACAAACTTGCTTGAGTTCTTTGAGGACATAACCAGCAAGCTGGATAATGGGGAACCTCCGGATGTGATATATCTAGACTTCCAGAAGGCGTTTGACAAGATGCTGCATAAAAGACTGATCCAGAAAATAAAAATGAGATCGCAGGGGATTGGGGGTAAAGTACTCGATTGGATTGAGGATCAGCTGACTGACAGAAAGCAGATTGTCGGGACGAATGCTTCCTTCTCTGGCTGGCGAAATGTAACTCGCGGGGTGCCGCAGGAGTCAGTCCTCGGAGCTCAACTGTTCACAATCTATGTAAATAATTTGCAAACAGGGACAAAGTGTAACATAGCAAAATTTGCGGATGATACTGAAATTGGTGGGAAACCAGGCAGTGAAGAGGAAATAAAGAGTTTACAGATAGATATAGATAGACTCGGAGAATGGGCCAAAATTTGGCAGATGGAGTTCAATGTGGATAAATGTGACATTATCCATTTTGGCCGAAAAAATAGAAAGGCAAATTATTATCGAAATGGAAAACAGATTCAAAATGTGACTGGACAGAGGGATCTGGGTGGCTTTGTTCATGAATTGCAGAAAGTCAGTATGCAGGTACAGCATGTAATGAAAAAGGCAAATTGCAAATGGACTGGATATAAAAGTAGAGAAGTGTTGTATAGGATGTTGGTGAAACCACATTTGGAGCATTGTGTCCGGTTTTGAT
Organism: Mustelus asterias; assembly: GCF_964213995.1. NCBI lineage: Eukaryota > Metazoa > Chordata > Chondrichthyes > Carcharhiniformes > Triakidae > Mustelus > Mustelus asterias. Next base: position 130,615,635 of record NC_135807.1, read on the forward strand.
CTCCTTATTTGAGGAAGGATGTGGTGGCATTGGAGGCAGTTCGGAGGAGGTTCACCAGATTGATTCCAGGGATGAAAGGGTTGACGTATGAGGAGAGATTAAACAGTTTGGGTTTATATTCGCTGGAGTTTAGAAGGATGAGAGGGGATCTGATCGAGATATATAAAATACCCAAAGGGATTGATAAAGTAAATGTAGGCCAAATGTTTCCCCTTATGGGGCAGCCTCGAACAAGAGGTCACAGGTATAGGTTGAGAGGCAGTAGATTTAAAACTGAGATGAGGAGGAACTGCCTCTCACAGAGGGCGGTGAATTTGTGGAACTCGCTGCTCCATTGCGCGGTGGAGTCTGAATCATTAAATGGTTTGAAGAAGAAGATAGACATGTTTCTGATTTTAATAAAGGGTTAAATGGATATGGGGACATGTGGGGAGTGGAATTTGAGACCAGGGAGAGGTCAGCCATGACCTGATTGAATGCCAGAGCAGGCTCGAAGGGCTGAATTTTTTTTATTCATTCGTGGGACATGAGCATTTCTGGCTGGGCCAGCATTTGTTGCCCATCCCTAAATGTCCTTGAACTGAGTGGCCTGCTAGGGCCATTTCAGTGGGCAGTTGAGAGTGAACCACATTACTCTGGAGTGGCTCTGGAGTCACATGTAGGCCAGACCAGGTAAGGACGGCAGATTTCCTTCCTGAAGGACATTATTGAACCAGATGGGTTTTTCCAACAATGGTTTCATTGTCATCAGTAGATTCTTAATTCCAGACACTTTTAGTGAATTCAAAAATCAAATCACCTGTGCTGTGGGATTTGAACCTGGATCCCCAGAACATTGGCTAAGTTTCTGGATTAATAGTCTAGTGATAATACCACAAGGCCATCGCCTCCCCTACTTCTGCTCCTAATTCCTATGTTCCTATGTTTACAGTTGCTGAGTTTTCAATTCTAGCACAGTGTCTCCATTGGCGTGAGTTTCCAGCCCTTTCCACCAGTGGGATCTTCCGGTCCTGCCGAAGGCGGCCCCTCATGGTGGGTTCCCTGGCAGCAGATGTGCGAGCTATGCAAAATGCTGTGGACATTGATGGGACGGGAAAATCCCACCGGCGATCAATGGTGAGCCACCTTCAGCACTGGAGAACATGCCGTGGGTGGGGAGGGGGGTTGTTGGGGGGGGGGCGGGGGGGGGGGGGATTGTGGGGTAAGGCAAAAAAATTCTGACCAGTCTCACAGCCCAAATCAGATCAGTGCTATTATTTGTGGAGGAAGCAGTCACAGCTGAGTCCAAAACGTGTCCAATTCATAGAGTCCTACAGTGCAGGAGGAGGCCATTCAGCCCATCGAGTCTGCTCCAGCAACAATCCCACCCAGGCCCCATCCCCGTAAACCCACATATTTATCCTGCTAATCCCTCTAACCAATGCATCCCAGGACACTAAGGGGCAATTTAGCATGGCCAGTCAACCTAACCTGCACATCTTTGGACTGTGGGAGGAAACCGGAGCACCCGGAGGAAACCCATGCAGACACGGGGAGAACGTGCAAACTCCACACAGACAGTGACCCAAGCCGGGAATCGAACCCCGGTCCCTGGTGCTAACCACTTTGCCACCGTGCCAACCAATTGATCACTCTGATGTGCACGTCATGAGAAACAATTTTGAAGTAGACTTTGTTCCCTCTCCCATTCTTTTTCATACTAAATCTAACTCTCCAGGCAGCTTGAGACAAAACAGCGGCAAGGCTGCTACACGTGTAAGGTTAGATCAACTTCAAGACGAGTTGAAAAATGCACTGCAAGTAACTGGAAATGATTCAGAGCAAACCAGGCTGAACTTGTTTAAATACACAGCCATTGACTAACATGACAGATATAAATAATCTCCCGGAGCTAAAAAGTGTTCTGTTTCGTAAAGGCCAGTGATTCTTGTAAATGTAATGGGATCTATAGTAAAAAGTGTTTAAGTGATTGAAGTAAAGCAGAGGTTTATGTAAAAATAATGCAGCAGGAAACAGAATATGGATGAGTGGCTTATCAGAGAGCAAAAAGTATCAAAATCACAGTGCCCGACTAAAAGATATCCCCCATTCGCTGTTCATGAGGTAAGAATCAGATGGAATTAAATCCATCAGCAATAATTACAATCATACTAAGTATGATATTTTCGAAGGTTTTAGCCAGGATGTTAACTTTCAGAGGGGGAGTTGTACAGGGAGGGTTATTAATTCTCCAGGATAGTTCTGGAGTCTACGAGAATATTTTTTAATTCAGTTGTGGGACATGGGTGTCGTTGGCTGGCCAGCATTTATTGCCCATCCCTAGTTGCCCTTGGAGGGCAGTTGAGGAGTCAACAACATCGCTGTGGCTCTGGAGTCACGTATCGACCAGACCAGGTAAGGATGGCAGATTTCTTTCCCCTAAAGAACATTAGTGAACCAGATGGGTTTTTCCGACAATCGACAATGGTTTCATGGTCATCAGTAGATTCTTAATTCCAGATTTTTTTTATTGAATTCAAATTCCACCATCTGCCGTGGCAGGATTCAAACCCGGGTCCCCAAACCATGAGCTGAGTTTCTGGATTAATAGTCTCGCAATAATACCACTAGGCCATCACCTTCCCAGAATTGCAGATCAAAATCCCGGATCCTGCCTTCAACAACTCTGAAAGAGTTTTGGTTCCATTCGAATGCTTTTGTTTAATCATGCAAATAATTATGAATGGCACAGTGGTTAGCACAGCTGCCTCACAGCGCCAGGGACCCGGGTTCATTCCCAGTTCGGGTGACTGTCTGTGCGGAGTCTGCACATTCTCCCCCTGTCTGCATGGTTTCCTCCGGGTGCTCTGGTTTCCTCCCACAGTCTGAAAGACGTGCTGGTTAGATGCATTGGCCATGCTAAATTCTCCCTCAGTGTACCCGAACAGGCGCTGGAGTGTGGCGACTAAGGGATTTTCACAGTAACTTCATTGCAGTGTTAATGTAAGCCTACATGTGCGATAGATAGATAGATAGGATAGATAGGATCAAATAAATAGACAGAAAAATAAATAGATAGATACATGGGCCCTGTCAGCCTCTCACCTGAACCAGGGAGCAAGAGATGGCTAGTCAAGGGACAGGAGTTCGATTTCAGATGGTATGAAAATCGGGTTCCACTGGAAAAGTCCCAAGCTGTCAGGAAAATGCTAAGGAAATGGAGAGCCAGGAGAACCACTGTTACGTTATGTGTCTGCACGTCATTGTAATGTAAAGGTGCTCGGCAGGGCAAGGGTTAACATATGACCAGAGAACAGCACCACCCGTGGTATGATGTATAGAGTCACATGGCAATGTACTCTGGGGGAACAGTCCAGAGAGAATACTGGAAGCAGCCTGCACAGGAGAAGCAGGACCATGAATGAGAGTAACCTGGGGTCTGTTAATAGTTAAAGACTAACAATAAATGGTTCATATTTAAACATACAAGTCTCAAGGTATCATCATTGAGACAGCTAGAGAACGCATATACAACATACAGTGGCAGCAGACTGTGAGATATTTCAACAGCAACCAACCAGCAAAGGAAGAAGGCATCGCTGAATGGGAGGATAGGAAAGGTCACTGGTTTTGACCCCAGTTTGTTTGCAAGTGCCTATGCGATTAGGATAGAGGAGTAAAATTTCAGCCCTACAGTTGCTGCTTTAAATCACTAAGCCATTGACTTCTGGTCAGAGCACAATGCACAGAGGAGAAGGAAGGAGGAAGTGCATGGGTTTGATATTGAGATCACCATGGGGTGCCCCGGCTTGATGGGCAAGCTGGTCCCTTCCTGCCTGTCAATCTTGTTCTCATAAATAATGGCAATGATCCGTGCAAAAGCTCCTACTTCACGCTGACGTACAATTTACTTTAGCCAATGCTGTTTGGCTTTCGGGATGCTCCCAGTTGCTTGGGAAACTGTTTTTGACTGAGTGTTGGCAGCAACAGAAGCAAAGTGGGAGAAAACTGCACAGTCTTTCGATCCTGATCCACGCCACTCAGTAAGTTCATGGCAGATTTTATTTTACCTCAACTTCGCTCTCCCACCTTATCCCCATATCTATTCGACTACCTGCATGCGGCAGACTGGAATGATTTCTTTCTTCAGGGCTAGTATTCACTGTTGAGTAAAGCATGGATGTTAGGGAACTTGGGGAAATAAATAACGATGTCTTAAGGAGTGTACATATAACAGAGAAGGAGGTGCTGGAAGTCTTAAAGAGCATCAAGGTAGATAAACCCCCGGGACCTGATGAAGTGTATCCCAGGACACTGTGGGAAGCCAGGGAGGAAATTGCAGGTCCCCTAGCAGAGATATTTGAATCATCGATAGATACAGGTGAAGATTGGAGGGTGGCAAATGTTGTGCCTTTGTTTAAGAAGGGCTGTAGGGAAAAGCCCTGGGAACTACGCGCCGGTGAGTCTCACATCTGTAGTGGGTAAGTTGTTAGAAGGTATTTTGAGAGACAGGATCTACAGGTATTTAGAGACGCAAGGATTGATTAGGGACAGTCAGCATGGCTTTGAGTGGAAAATCATTTCTCATAAGGTAGATGAGGGCAGTGCAGTTGATGTTGTCTACATGGACTTTAGCAAGGCCTTTGACAAGGTACCACGTGGCAGGTTGTTGCATAAGGTTAAATTTCATGAGATCCAGGGTGAAGTAGCCAAATGGATACAAAATTGGCTTGATGACAGAAGACAGAGGGTGGTTGTAGAGGGTTATTATTCAAACTGGAGTCCTGTGAGCAGTGGTGTGCCTCAGGGATCGGTGCTGGGTACACTCTTATTTGTCGTTTTTATTAATGATTTGGATGAGAATATAGGAGGCATGGTTAGTAAGTTTGCAGATGACACCAAGATTGGTGGCATAGTGGACAGTGAAGAAGATTATCTAGGATTGCAATGGGATCTTGATCAATTGGGCCAGTGGACTGACGAATGGCGCATGGAGTTTAATTTAGATAAATGCAAGGTGATGCATTTTGGCCGATCGAACCAGGGCAGGACTTGTTCAGTTAATGGTAGGGCACTGGGAAGAGTTATAGAATGAAGAGATCTAGGGGTACAGGTTCATAGCTCCTTGAAAGTGGAATCACAAGTGGACAGAATGGTAAAGAAGGCATTCAGCATGCTTGGTTTCAATGGTCAGAACATTGAATACAGGAGTTGGGACGTCTTGTTGAAGTTGTACAAGACATTGGTAAGGCCACACTTGGAATACTGTGTACAGTTCTGATCACCCTATTGTAGAAAAGATACTATTAAACTAGAAAGAGTGCAGAAAAGATTTACTAGGATGCTACCAGGATTTGATGGTTTGAGTTAAAATGAGAGGCTGGATAGACTGGGACTTTTTTCTCTGAAGCGTGGAAGACTGAGAGGTGATCTTATAGAGGTCTGTAAAATAATGGGGGGCATAGATCAGCTAGATAGTCAATATCTTTTCCCAAAGGTACGGGAGTCTAAAACTAGAGGGTATAGGTTTAAGGTGAGAGGGGAGGGATACAAAATGGTCCAGAGGGGCAATTCTTTCACGCAGAGGGTGGTGAGTGTCTGGAACAAGCTGCCAGAGGTAGTAGTAGAGGCGGGTACAATCTTGTCTTTTAAAAATCGTTTCAACGGTTACATGGTAAGATGGGTATAGAGGGATATGGGCCAAATGCGGGCAATTGAGACTAACTTAGGGGTTAAAAAAGGGTGGCATGGACAAGTTGGGCCGAAGGGCCTGTTTCCATGCTGTAAACCTCTATGACTCCAGTGGAAATCACAGGTATGTTTTTGCAACCTCATAGCTATCTGTTGGATTTCTTCTTTTCAATACAGTTCACATGGCGTGAATGTAAATTTGTCCATTTGTATGTGATGGTCAGTGTAACATGGTAGCCCTTTGGACAGAATGTTGTCATCTCTCATCAGTAACTTCAGCCTACTGAACCACTCCCTGAATGATACTCTCTAAGACAGACCAAGTACCCTGAGCTCTGCAATGCCAACCTTACCCCATCTACAGGCATTACAGTGGTACAGTGGTTAGCACTGCTGCCTCACAGCACCAGGGACCCAGGTTCGATTCCCGGCTTAGGCAATGTCTGTGTGGAGTCTGCACGTTCTCCCTGTTTCTCTGTGGGTTTCCCCCAGATGTTCCAATTTCCTCCCACAGCCCAAAAGACATGTTGGTTAGGTGCAATGGCCATGGTAAGTTCTCCCTCAGAGTACCCAAACAGGCACCAGAGTGCGACAAGTAGAATATTTTCACAGTAACTGAGCAGACTCGCACAGACAGTTATCCAAGCCGGGAATCGAACCTGGGTCCCTAGCGCTGTGAGGCAGTAGTGCTAACCACTGTGCTACTGTACCACCCTGGTGTTGAGTTTCTTGAGTGTTGTTGGAGCTGCACACATCCAGTCAAGTGGAGTGTATTCCGTCACGGTCCCTGGCCTTGTGCCTTGTAGATGGTGGTCATGATGTGGAGATGCCGGCGTTGGACTGGGGTAAACACAGTAAGAAGTCTAACAACACCAGGTTAAAGTCCAACAGGTTTATTTGGTAGCAAAAGCCATGAGCTTTCGGAACAGGCCCTTGTAGATGGTGGACAGGCTTTGGGGAGTCAGGTGGTGAGTTACTCCTCAGAATTCCCAGCCTTTTGAAGCCACAATATTTATATGGCTGATCCATTTAAACTCTGGTCAATAGTAACCCCCAAGATGTTGATGGTTGGGCATTCCGTGTAAATGCAATTGAAAGTCAAAGGGAGGTATATGTGCTGTGCTTCATAGTAACATGCTATCCAAGGCTGGGATTCTCCAATCTCATCTGTGGCTTCCCTGTTACAAGTGAGGACAGAGAATTTGGCACTCCAGCCAAAATTCCATTCACTTGCAGTGGCACCGGAGAATCCCAGCCGCGAACAAGGATGGAGGTTTTCGGCCCAGATAAAGTTACAATTGGCCATTTGGCCCAACTGGTCCGTGCTAGTGTTCCCATACGAGCCTCCTCCACCCTATCACCACAATGTTCTATTCTTTCCTCTGTCCTGCACCTAATGTGTGGAGAAGTCATGTTTAAACTGAGGGAAAGATATTAATCACAGTCTAAATAACTCTGACAATTTGTTTTAGTTAAGAAGTTTGCCTGTGCTGCAGGCTGTTTATTTTGTACAATAGCCAGCAGAAGTAAATTCATAGGTACATGCTAACCACAGCACTGCTATAATACGTCTCCATTTCAGATGTGCCCTCAGAGTACAATTATTTTTAATAAGCAACACCTCGCTGTGATTTCTTTCATCAAAGCTCTTGGCACTTGGGTGCGGTGGCATTGTCTCTTTGTCGACAAAGGAATTCATTTTGTGATGCCCGCCACGTTTGCTCAAACATACTAGCATGCAATATCTGGAGAAGAGAATGTGGATGACTGCACCCCTGCCCCCCAACTTCCCTCACCACCAAGCACTCCCCCACTCCCCACCCCCATTCGACCACCAGCAAGCCATTGCCCCAACCCCACCCCCCCTCACCCCTATCCTTCAGCCCACCTACCCCGGCCCACCGCAGAATCCCAAAGGTCTCAGCTTCAGTTCACAGTCAGTGTTGAGCTCACCCATCTCAGCCAGGGAAATCTGGATGACCTTCAACCACTTGAGGATGGACCAGGGAAGATGTGGACACCTGAGCCACAACTGGAACATGAGGAACATCTCAAATTATAACCATCCAAGATCCAACTATCTTCAGCAGCTTCATCATTGACCTTCCTTCCATCAGAAGGTCAGAAGCGGGGATGTTTGCTGATGACTGCACAATGTTCAGCACCATTTGCGACTCCTCAGATACTGAAGCAGTCTATGTCCAAATGCAGCAAAACCTGGACAATATCCAGACTTGGGCTGACAAATGGGAAGTAACATTCAGACCACACCAGGACCACTTCCGGACAATGACCATCTCCAACAAGTGAGAATCTAACCACTGCAATAGCAATACCATTGCTGAGTCCCCTACTATCAACATCCTAGAGGTTATCATTCACCAGAAACTGAACTGGACCAGCCAGACATTGGCTCCAAGCGCAGGTCAGATGTTAAGAATCGTGTGGTGAGTGACTCACCTCCTGACTCCCCAAAATCTGTCTACCATCTACAAGAGACGAGGAGGAATTTCTTCAGCCAGAGAGTGGTGAATCTGTGGAACTCTTTGCCACAGAAGGCTGTAGAGGCCAGGTCATCGAGTGTCTTTAAGACAGAGATATATATAGGTTCTTGATTAATAAGGGGATCAGGGGTTATGGGGAAAAGGCAGGTGAATGGAGATGAGGAAAATATCAGCCATGATTGAATGACAGAGCAGACTCGATGGGCCGAGTGGCCTAATTGTGCTGTCTTATGGTCTTATAGTCTAAGGCACAAGACAGGAGTGTGATGGAATACTCCTGACCTGCCTGGATGAGTGCAGCTCCAACAACATTCAAGTGCTCAACACCATCCAGGACAAAGCAGCCCTCTTGATTGGCACCCCTTCCACAAACATTTACACCCTCCACCACCAGTGAACAGTGGCCAACTGTGTGTACCATCGACAAGATGCACTGCAGGAACTCACCAAGGTTTCTTAGACAGCATCTTGCAAACCCACCACCACTACCAATCTAGAAGGAACAGAGCACCAGACAGATGGGAACACCACCACCTCCAAGTTTCCCTCAAAGCGACTCGCCATCCTGACTTGGAAATATATCGCCATTCCTTCACTGTCACTGGGCCAATCTCCTGGAACTTCCTCCCTAACAGCACTGTGGGTGTACCCACATCACATGGACTGAAATAGTCAACTAACATTCTACTGGCTGGGCACTAAAAATAACCACTTGGGTCAGGTACTAAGAAGAATGCCACAACATGTGAATCGGTAGCGCAGTCAAAGCCAGCAGCTCTGTAAGAGCGGGCAAGTTAACTGAAAAGGAAATACCCCTGACCTAATCCCTAACATTCTGCTTTAATGTCCCAGTAGCTGAGTTTCAGAAAAATATTTCACAAATAGTCTCATTGAAGTAATAACAGTGAAAATCTCGAGCATCCCTCATTTTAATCGTTCCACCAATCATGGCCTCAGCTGCCTGGAGTCTAAGCTCTGGAATTCTCTCCGTAAACATTTCTGTTTCTCTGTTCTGTCATATGGCCCTGAAACTGTTTCTCGCTCTTCACTGATGCTGCCAGACTTGCTGAGTTTGTTTATTTTATTTATTTATTTATTGTCACAAGTAGGCTTACATTAACACTGCAATGAAGTTACTGTGAAAATCCCCTAGTCACCACAATCCAGCGCCTGTTCGTGTACACTGAGGGGGAATTTAGCATGGCCAATGCACCTAACCCGCACGTCTTTCGGACTGTGGGAGGAAACCAGAGCACCCGGAGAAAGCCCACGCAGACACGGGGAGAACGTGCAGACTCGCCACAGACAGTGACCCAAGCCGGGAATCGAACCCAGGTCCCTGGCGCTGTGAGGCAGCAGTGCTAACCACTGTGCCATCTAATCCAGTTATTTCTGCTTTTATCTCTGTTTCCCTGCCCCCTCTAACCTCCATATTGAATGCTCCTTAAAAGCTTACCTCTTTAACTAACCTTTTGGTCACCTGTCCTAATATCTCATTCCGTGGGCGGGATTTTCTGGCTGTTTCCGCTGGTGGGACCTTCTGGTTCCACCGACGGCAAACCCCCGCCACGGGGTGGAGGCTGAGGGGAATGCATTGAACAAGAAACCCCATTGACAGCGGCATGACCAGAAGATCCCGCCAACAGCCAATGGTGGGCCATCTCTGCCATCATAAAACACGAGGCATGGGAAATTCCATCCCATGTCGGCATGGTGGCACAGTGGTTAGCACTGCTACCTCACAGCGCCAGGGACCCGAGTTCAATTCCAGCCTCGGGTCACTGTCTGTGTGGAGTTTGCACGTTCTCCCCGTGTCTGTGTGGGTTTTCTCCAGGTGCTCCGGTTTCCTCCCACAGTCCAAAGATGTGTGGGTTAGGTGGATTGGCCATGGAAAATTACCCCTTAGTGTCAAGGAACTAGCGAGGGTAATTACATGGGGATAGGGCCTGGGGTGGGATGTGGTCAGTGCAGACTTGATGGGCCGAATGGCTTCCTGCTGTACTTTAGGGTTCTATGTCTCAATGTCATGTTTTGTTGGATAGTACTTCTGTGACTTTTCCAGGGAACATTTTATTGTGTTAAAGGTATTGCATGAACTTTTTTTTATATGCATCCGTGGGACATGGGTGTCGCTGGCTGGGCCATCATTTATTGTCCATCCCGAGTTGCCCTTGTTCAGAGAGCAGTTAAGAGTCAACCACATTGCTGTGGCTCTGGAGTCACATGTAGGCCGGACCAGTTAAGGACGGCAGATTTCCTTCCCTCAAGGACATTAATGAACCAGATGGGTTTTTCCATCAACAATGGTTTCATGGTCATCAGTAGATTTTTAGTTCCAGATTTTTTTATTGAATTCAAATTTCATCATCTGCCATGGCGGGATTCGAACCCTGGTCCCCAGAGCATCAGCTGAGTTTCTGGATTAATCGTCCAGCGATAATACCATTGGGCCACTGCCTCCCCCTGTTGACATTCTCACAGGCCATTCCTGCCGCATTGTGACAAAAAACTTGCTGCCTCTTTATTCCACTGTACGCATTAACGAGCCACGGAATCGAAGTCACCCATTGCTACAGGCCCACAACATACTCCATGAGAGAGCAATTGAGTGACAGGCTGCTGAAAGCTTTTTAAAACATGGAGCCGGGGCCAGTAGGTGACATTCCTGCTTTCTGTCACAACCGCCAGTCTTCAACCACCCAGAAAATCTCTCTCACTTGCTTTAGTTCCAGGGTGTTCTTCAGTCAATGCAATGTGCATCCACTAACTTCACAGAAAAACTGGTTCCTTCAGCACCTCCACCTTCTTTCCCCTGATTTGTAAAACAGTGGAGGTGGTGACAGGAGTGGGGGCGGGGGTGGGAGGAGGGGGTGGTGGCAGGGTGGATGTGACTCGCTAACCAGCAGCAACACTTGCCACTTTGAGGAACATTGATCATAGAATCATACAATTCCTACAGTGCAGAAGGAGGCCGTTCGGCCCATCGAGTCTGCACCGACCACAATCCCACACAGGTCCTATCCCCACATCCCCATGCATTTACCCTAGCTAGTCCCCCTGACACTAAGGGGCAATTTAGCATGGCCAATCCACCTAACCCGCACATCTTTGGAGTGTGGGAGGAAACCAGAGCACCCGGAGGAAACCCACGCAGGAAACCCAGTATACAGGGAGAATATGCAAACTCCACACAGACAGTCATCCAAGCCACGAATCGACCCCGGGTCCTTGGCAGTGCTAACCACTGTGATCTGCTTCATATCCCATCTCTTATCCGCGACCTCTGTAAAAAAATTTAAAACAGATTTTACATCTTCTGACCGCTGACCCTTCATGATATGGTTGGCAGGGTGGCACAGTGGTTAGCGTTGCTGCCTCACAGTGCCAGGTACCCGGGTTCGATTCCCGGCTTGGGTCACTGTCTGTGTGGAGTTTGCAATTTTTTTGAAATGAGGAAACCGGAGAACCCGCAGGAAACCCACACAGGGAGAACATGCAAACTCCGCACAGACAGTGACCCAAGCCAGGAATCGAACCTGGGCCCCTGGCGCTGTGAGGCAGCAATGCTAACCACTGTGCCACCATGCTGTCCACAAGTGTAGCTCCTGCTGTAATGCAGGAAACCTGGTAGCTCATTTGCTCAGAGCAATGTCCAATAAATAGTACTGTGATACTAATCAGAGACTGGAGATTGGTTACTGCTGATAGGAGAGAGACATGTTGTTGAAGCTTTTGCCACAATTTAGGCAGCACTTGCTGTACAATCCTACAATCATCCCTTAGAATTTTTTACAGAGGTCGCGGATAAGAGATGGGATATGAAGCAGATCACAGTGGGTAGCACTGCCAAGGACCCGGGGTCGATTCGTGGCTTGGATGACTGTCTGTGTGGAGTTTGCATATTCTCCCTGTATACTGGGTTTCCTGCGTGGGTTTCCTCCGGGTGCTCCAGTTTCCTCCCACAGTCCAAAGATGTGCGGGTTAGGTTGATTGGCCAGGTTAAAAATAGCCCCTTAGAATCCTAAAATGCGTAGGTTAGAGGGATTAGCGGGTAAATATGTGGGGGTAGGGCTGGGTGGGATTGTGGTCGGTGCAGACTCGATGGGCCGAATGGCCTCCTTCTGCACTGTAGGGTTTCTTTCTATGATTTATCTTGCATCCTGTGCCAGTACTGTCCTCACCATGTTAGAACTTCAAAGGAGAATGGACCATGTCATCCATTACTGATGAGAGAAAAATTGAAAAATGAAATAATGTTCTCGGTCCAGCCTGGGTTATATTCCAACTTCAATTCTCTTCCCATACCTAGTGGTGCACCAAGGCAGAGTGTCTGTTCCCAGAACAGATCACCAGTCTGTCATCGGGAGGCTTATAGCTTGAGGGGCACCACTCCATATCAAGAGTGCTGACCAGGCATCTCTCCCATTCTTACCGCCTGCCATTGGCATGTTTGGAAGGATTTGCAAGTTGACACACTCAACCTGTTTGGCCGCGTTACGAACGAACCTTCCTTGGTCATCAAGTCCTGGGGTGGGTCTTGAATCCGAATCTTCTGGCTCAGAGGCAGGGACGCTACCCACTGCACCACAAGACCTCCTGTGGGTGATGTGGTATTGTGCAAATCAATTCTGGCTCAAGGTTGTTCACCTGCAAATGAAACCTAGTCAAGGGGTGGATGAAATGTTTATAAAGTGGGAAGGTCTTTTCATGATGGCGGTTGGTAGATACCGCCCAATGTGGGACCAGGGCGAAACAGAATAGGAACATGCTGCGTTTGACTTCCAGCCTGTCCTGGCTTAGCTGATTTTAGCTGAGGAGACAGTTAGGTGCTGCAATTAGTTTCAATGCCTCTGGGCTATAAAACAGAAAGTAATCAGCCTTCAAGGTGCCTGCTCCTAATTACTACCCAGTGATTCCTGCTGTAAAATGGATGTGGGTGTCCTGTCAGGTCAAGATGGGACCACACTTAGCTGAGATACCCTCATGATGGAATAGTCTGTCTACACTCATCCATGAAGTGTGAGGGCAATTCAAACAATAGCTCACCACTGAAGAGAATGTGCCATTTATTTATTAGTGTCACAAGTAGGCTTACATTAACACTCCAATGAAGTTAGTGTGAAAATCCCCTAGCCACCACACTCCGGCGCCTGATCGGGTACACTGAGGGAGAATTTAGCATGGCCAATGTACTTAACCAGCGTGTCTTTTGGACTGTGGGAGGAAACCAGAGCACCCGGAGGAAACCCACGCAGACATGGGGAGACCATGCAGTCTCCGCACAGACAGAGACCCAAGCCAGGAATCGAACCCGGGTCTCTGGCGCTGTGAAGCAGCAGTGCTAACCACTGTGCCACCGTGAATTTTCTTCCCCTTTATTCATTTCAGTTGCTTCTTTCTATGGCTAAGTGGGTAATGCTCCCATCTTTGTGAGTCAGAAGGTTGTTGGTTCGTGCCACACTACACTGACTTGAGTACAATGTCTTGGTCAATACTCCATCATGGTACTGGGGGAGTGCTGCATTGCTGTTTGGATGAGACATTAAGCTAAGGTCAACATTTGTTTTCTAAAATGGATGTAAAAGATTGCATTGCACTGTTTCGAAGAAGAGGCAGGGGAGGTATCCCTTGTGTGTTGGCTAATATATATCCCACATAACTATGGTGGGAAGTGGCTTGTTTAGGGCAGAAACAACATCACAGATGAATGGCATATTTCTGTAGTATAAATTCTATGTAACCATTAAAACAATTGTTTGGTAGTATAGGACTTAAACATTGTGGAAAAGAGAGACATGTTACTGAAGCTTTTCACCTTGCAATCATCAGGACAAACACAAGAATGCCAAATTTCAAACTATCACAACTTATACTACAGAAGAAAAGAGTGCTGATCGGTTGCTGAGTCAAATCTGATTGGCTGAGGTGTTACCATAGAGATTTCTAGGCTCCCTAAATGCCTGGGTATTTCAAAAAAAGCCACAACACTTGAATGTGTTCCTACAGTTTGCAAAGAATGTATGCCACTTCTAGAAATGTAAATGAGCTATGTTACAAGCTCGCCTGATTATCTTAAATTGGTTGTTGGTGCAGCTATGAGCGCACGCAGGATTGTACAGCAAGTGCTGCCTAAATTGTGGCAAAAGCTTCAACAACATGTCTCTCTCCTATCAGCAGTAACCAATCTCCAGTCTCTGATTAGTATCACAGTACTATTTATTGGACATTGCTCTGAGCAAATGAGCTACCAGGTTTCCTGCATTACAGCAGGAGCTACACTTGTGGACAGCATGGTGGCACAGTGGTTAGCATTGCTGCCTCACAGCGCCAGGGGCCCAGGTTCGATTCCTGGCTTGGGTCACTGTCTGTGCGGAGTTTGCATGTTCTCCCTGTGTGGGTTTCCTGCGGGTTCTCCGGTTTCCTCCCACAGTCCGAAAGACGTGCTGATTAGATGCATTGGCCATGCTAAATTCTCCCTCAGTGTAGACGAACAGGCGCCGGAGTGTAGTGACTAGGGGATTTTCACAGTAAACTTCATTGCAGCCTACTTGTGACTAATAAATAAAACTTTAAGGGGCAATTTTTTGATGCAGAGAGTGGTGAGTGTCTGGAATGAGCTGCCAGAGGTGGTAGTAGAGGCGGGTACAATTTTGCCCTTTAAAAAGCATTTAGACAATTACATGGATATAGAGGGGGCCAAATGCGGGCAATTGGGACTAGCTTAGTGATTTAAAAAAAGGACGGCATGGACAAGTTGGGCCGAAGGGCCTGTTTCCATGCTATAAATCCCTATGGCTCTACCAAGTTTCCGACTTTACAGCAGGAAATACACCTCAAAAATACCCCATTTATCTGCTGAGCACCTTTGGGACATCCTGAGGTCGTGAAATGTGTTGCAGAAATACTGCAGTTATTTCCTTCTTTCTTCCCCCCCAATCTTTCTCATGTCGCTTATTATAAGAATGTGTCTGCGTTTATTTCCGTGACCTTAGCTGCAGCAGCATTTGGTGTAGGTCGGCTGGACTATAGAGGGTAAGAAGGTATATTCTGGCACTGTTCCCCGAGTGGGAACTGGGTCTGTTGTCAGAAACTGGAACAGCAGACACGAAGGAACCACGAGTGTAACAGGCTGTCATGTTTTTTTTAGCATTCGCACCCCATTTCAAAAAGAAAATTCCTCCCCACCCTCCGCAACAGCAGTGTTGAATGATAACCTCAGCATATGCGGAGGTAATTGAGTAACTCTCAATTCAGTGGTAAGATTGCAGTTTAGAAACAGTGTCTGGTTGTCTGTCACTGACTGAACATCACTTACCTAATATTTAATAGAATAAATAGACACACTGTACATCCATTTAGCATTAGCTGTGAATGTGTGCATCGCATGTCATACAGCCCAAGCTGCTCTTTAATGAAAAATAACAAATTGGCCCATATTCCAGTAAATACCTGTTGAATAATATATTCAACATTGATTTATTGATGGTCTTCGCTGTGCATTCATTAACCCGCATCACAACACAGTGATAAATGAACTTTCCTGGTTGCAGAGATACATATTGAACTTTAAATTAACTTCTGTTTTCTATTCGGAAGAGATTTCAAAACATGGAAAAATAAAATCACCACAGAATTCATCAATTACATTTACTACTGCGTGCGCTATATGAAAAAAGAATAGGAAATCATCACATGTTAATATCATAACAATTTTCGCATCTACTGATATTGATGTGACATTCGGAATCTGTCTTCTGAATGGAATAAATGTGCTCTTGGTTGTTCTAAGAAAACAATTTGCAATTTTTTTTTGAAGATTTCTCTCTCTGCTTCTTGCTCTGAATTCTGCAAATAACAATGTGTGCGCTCCCAAATTTTTTTTACCAAAAAAGAAATCTTTTGGCAACCTGCGAGTGTTTCTTCTATTTTTTTTTCATCTCTTGTGTCTGACCGCGTGAAACGTGGGTTGTTATTCTTGAGGTCGCTTTGGGGACCTCTGCAGATGACATTCAGTGTGGGTGCTTGATGTGGGTCATGGGAGACGGACATGTGTCCACTTCCAGAATGTGTGTCAGGTTGGCACACAACACTCAGACTCGAGCAGTTGGCCGGAGCCAGCTGGAGTGGGAGAGAGAAAAGTGTGGAGTGGAGAGGAAATGATGTATGGAGACTGGGAATTAAGGCACAAACTAGAACAGGTTGCTTCTAATAAAACTCTCCAGTCATCAAGCGCGAGGCAGAGATGAATTAATTACGCTGTCCCAAAATGATATTTCACAGAGGCAGAGAAATATTAACTACTTAGCCCAACTGTTATGCCCACGTCAGAAAAATAGCCTCTTATGTCAGAGAATTCTGGTTGCGATCTCTTCTAGACTTTGCAGCTGAAACCTCTGAGAATTGAAAGCCACGCTCCATTTAATACAACTCAACCTTCTCAAAGTTACAGAGGCTCGGATCCAGATTGAGTTTGAACTGTTAAAAGGCGCTCAGCGGAAGGCATTTCATTGTACAGCCTCTTAATAAAAAAAAGATTTATTCTATTTATTAATCACAAGTAGGCTTACAGGGTTGTGAATCTGTGGAATTCCCTGCCCAGTTGAGGCTACCTTACTGAATGCTTTTAAGGTAAGGATAGGTAAATTTTTGAACGGTAAAGGAATTAAGGGTTATGGTGAGCGGGCAGTTAAGTGGAGCTGAGTCCACGAAAAGATCAGCCATGATCTTATTGAATGGTAGAACAGGCTCGAGGGGCCAGATGGCCTATTCTGCTCCTATAGTTCTTATGTTCTTATTCACATTGCAATGAAGTTACTGTGAAAATCCCCTAGTCACCACACTCCAGTGCCTGTTCGGATACGCTGAGGGAGAATTTAGCATGGCCAATGCACCTAACTGGACTGCGGGAGGAAACCGGAGCACCTGGAGGAAACCCACGCAGGCACAGGGAGAATGTGCAAACTCTGCACAGTGACCCAAGCCAGGAATCGAACCAGGTCCCTGGAGCTGTGAGGCAGCAGTGCTAACCACTGTGCCATCGTGCCTCTTACGACTCCAAAATAATGTGCATGCACTTGTTGGCGAGTGCCAGGCGTGTGGTGTTGTTGCAGCAGACAAGACGAGGTCACCAATTCCACCAGCAAGGTTCGGAATATCCTGGAATCAACTCGGGAGAAATGAAGAGGCAATTTCACTGTGATCCTTTGGATTGTTTTTCTCAAGACAGTCACTGGATGGGGGCATTTGCTATCCATTCCTAATTGCCCTTGAACTCACTGGCATACTAGGCCCTTTTGGAGGGATTCACGTTACTGGATCACAGCAGATTTCCTTCCCTAAAGCAATGGGGTTTTACAACAATTCACAATGATTTCATGGTCTTCATTAATTTCGGTTGTTATTGAGTTCAAATCTCACCATAAGTTTATTTATTAGTGTCACAAGTAGGCCTACATTAATGAAGTTACTGTGAAAATCCACACTCCGGCGCTTGGTCAGATAGACAGAGGGAGAATTTAGCATCGCCAATGTACCTAACCAGCATGTCTTCTGGACTGGAGCACCCGAAGGAAACCCACGCAGACATCGGAAGAATGCGGGGGGGGGGGGGGGGCTACCATTGAGCACAGCACCCCCAGTTTAAGAATAAACAAATTGGTAACATTTCCCGCTCCTGATCACTTTCCATCAACAGCCACCCGAAATATGCATGTGGTCATCGGGTGAGAATAGAATTGGGGTTCAATGATGGGTGCTCCTACATCTTGACAATTACTGGCTCGGACCACACACAAGAAATGAATGGTCACAGTGGGGAGGAACTCCAAGGGTGTTGACTGTACATCAGCAGGGCTTAAAGTTCGGGAGAGGAGACAGAGGGGGTGGGTGGGAGCAAAGTATGCATCAAATAAAACCAAACTCAGTTCATAATGGAAAAATAGGGCAGAAAAACAGATGCAAGTACTGAGACGGACTGTCAAATCCAACCCCAACCAAAGTGGTCATTTTCTGACCTTGCATGAGTGCTTGCCCATGATCGGTGGAGGTCACAACTTGGTCACATGAAGGTCAGAGAAGCATGCATTGCGGGAGCCATAGTGACCAAGGTATGCTTCTGATAGGTAAGGCTCCTCATCAAGAATCATAGAATCCCTGCAGTGCAGAAGGAGGCCATTCGGTCCATTGAGTCTGTACCGACCACAATCCCAACCAGGCCCTATCCCCATAATCCTCATTTACCCTGCTAATTCCCTTGACACTAAGGGTCAATTTAGCACAGCCAATCAACCTAACCCGCACATCTTTGGAGTGTGGGAGGAAACCGGAGCACCCGGAGGAAACCCACACAGACACGGGGAGAAGGTGCAAACTCCACACAGACAGTGACCCGAGGCCACAATTGAACTCAGGTCCCTGGCGCTGTGAGGCAGCAGTGCTAACCACCTTGCCGCCCTCAATGCTCCAGCCATTCATGTCCCGCCGCCACTGTAAGCAAAAATTGAGAATTTGACGCTCAGCCAAATCTCCGTTCACTGCAGCGGGGCCAGAGAATCCCCTTGGTATAATCGGTCAGAAAATTCCAACCCTGAAATCACAAAGTTATCCTCATGCATTTATGATGACCTTGTCTTTTCAAATTTGAAAAGAAATGAGACCATATTGCTGTTTAGGTAATATCAAATCTGAATTGTTATGTAATGCGCTTCCACAAATTTTACTAAATAATTATATTTTTTGAATATTAAGTCAGTTCTTATTAGTGAAAATAGATGCAACGGTGGCACAGTGGTTAGCACTGCTGCCTCATAGCACCAGGGACCCAGGTTCAATTCCCAGCTTGGGTCACTGTCAGTGTGGAGTTTGCACGTTCTCCCCGTGTCCGTGTGGGTTTCCTCCGGGTGCTCCAATCTCCCCCCACAGTCCAAAGATGTGTGGGTTAGGTTAATTGGCCATGCTAAACTGATGATAGTGTCAGGGGATTAACAAGGTAAATATGTGGTGTTGTGGGAATAGGCTCTGGATGGGAATGTGGTTGGTGCAGGCTCGATGGGCTGAATGGCCTCCTTCCGCACTGTAGTGATTCTATGATCTTCTATTCCTCAACTTTTGACAAGGTTCAACCTGAGCAGTTCCACACAGGACTCCGTGCTCCACAGGCTGTTTCCAGGAATGCACACTGAGACAAACCGTTGCTGGAGAGCCATAGATTCAGTGAAATATGATTTTTGGTCATCCAAAGCTTGTTGGTCTTCCAGTACAGAGAACGGTCCACACCCAAGTGTTGCAGACTGGTACGTTCCAAAGTCCAGGACTAGGTCCTATAGAACGCACTAAAGCTTGGGGTAGCTGCCACAAAGATTCACAGTCTAAGATTCTCCCGTCGTGGTACACCGAGGGGTATATGCATCAGAGAATGTTTGACCTGAAATGGAAATATATGATATTTATATAACCTGCAATGGCAAGTGTGGTGAGACATCTTACATACTGTACTGAAATAAACAGATTGCATTTTATGTTCTATCAAATTTGAGCTGTTATGTAATGCACACATACAGATTTTATGATCAAGTGTATTTTTTAAATAAAAGTTTCGGTGATTCCCTTTTCCACATTGAAGTTTATTCCATGGTCTAATATAGCTGTGAGTTTATGGAACTTTGTTCACAGGATAAATTTTATGAATCAGCAGAGGGAGGCAGTGGTGTGGTGGTATTGACCTGGATAAGATCTGGGGACCTGGGTTCGAATCCCACCACAGCAGATGATGATATTTGAATTCAATTTTAAAAATCTGGAATTAAAAGTCTAATGATGACCATGAAACCATTGTCAATTGAACCATCTGGATCACTAATGTCCTTACGGGAAGGAAATCTGCCATCCTTACCCAGTCTGGCCTATATGTGACTGCAGAGCAGTTGACTCTCAAATGCCCTCTGAAATGGAGGGCGGTTAAGGATGGACAATAAATTCTGGCTCAATAATTGATCCCTGGGATCAGAACTACCACAACCCCGCCAACATTTTGCAACTCCAGGATCAAATCCCACTCCCCAAAGAAAGATCCTTCCCCGCCCCCAATCAATCCACCCAGTCCATCTGCAACCACATTCGACTGTCAATCAGGCTGTCCTTTAATGGAGTCAATATGGTTATGCATACTGCACTCAACCATTGGCAACGGGTGTGAATGCAAGAGGGCTGTACAGTACAAACACTCCATAAGTAACTAACAAAACTTTTTTAAAATGAAAAATGTTCAAAAAATGCAACCTGACATCAGTATCTGTCTTACCAAATTGAGTTAGGTTGGCTGACTGATTGACTTAATCTTCAGCCTTATTCTTTAATTATCATGCAAGTCCTCATTTTAATAAGTTAGAATGCACGCACAACCTCCTCCAAGTCCCAGGCCCTTTGAGGGTGTTGGTGACCATAGACTTCCATTGGATTGGTCCATGATTACACTTGGTTAAAGTACAGCAGTGTTTTTCCATTGCCTTCTACAGTATGGCTGACCAGGGAACCCTCTCACTCTTTACCCCCTGACATCAAGCACATTGGAAGGAATGATTTACAGGCTGATCATCAACCCGTTCGGCCACATTATGCACAGCCTTCCATTCTCATCAAGTCCTGAAGTGGGACTTGAAGCCTGAGCTTCTGGCCCGTCATATATACTGTCACTGTGCCACAAGACCTCCTTGCATGCATATCAATACTTGCTATGCATAGTGGCACAGTGGTTAGCACTGCTGCCTCACAGCGCTAGGGACCCGGGTTCAATACCCGACTTGGGTCACTGTCTGTGTGGAGTTTGCATATTCTCCTCTTGTCTGCATGGGTTTCCTCCGGGTGCTCCAGTTTCCTCCCACAACCCAAAGATATTTTCCCAAGTTAGGTTGACTGGCCAAACTAAGTTGCCCCAAGATATATAGGTTAGCAGCATAAATACATGGGGTTACGGGGCAAACCTGGGTAAGAGTCGGTGCAGACTCAATGGGCCAAATGGCCTCCTTCTGCACTGTAGGGATTCTATGAATCTATGATTAATATAAGCTCAGTTTTTTCCTTAGGAAGATCATTATTTTTAACATACTTTTATCTCTCATTGTCTCCTTTCCAAATTTCTGGAATACAGATCGACAAAGATCAGGTGCCATTTTTCATGTGAGTGTTCAAATGTCTCCTCATTTAACATCCACACTGGCTCATTTTCCTTCAAGTGTTACTGGGAGACAATGGGAATCCAAGGTTATCCTTCGGTCAATGATCCCAGTGAGCCAGGTCTGTGCTGGGTAGACTGGTCTCAACCAGGGAAAAACAGATTAGCCACTACACCTGAGGCCTATGTCCCAGGTTGCGTAGGTGCACTCAGGGTTTCTAATCGAAAAGCAGAACACTGTGGAAGCTGAATATCAGAAATGAAAAACAAGAAATGCTGGAGATACTCAACAGATCTGGTAGCCCCTGGAGAGAGAGAAGCAGTGTGAAGATTTCAGGTTGATGACCTTTCATCAGAACTGGGGAAAGTTTGAGATGTAGGCCGGACTGCTCCGACCTCACCCGCAGTTGGGATTCTCCAGGCCCGCTGCAGTGAATGGAGCGCCAAATTCTCCGTTCTCGCTGGCAGCAGTAGGGGAGCGTGCAACGCCAGAGAATTCTGTGTGTAATAAGTTTTGAGCAAGGGGCTGAGAAAGGCAGGGACAGAAGGAAGGTCAGTGATTGGGTAGAAGTCTGGAGAGATCGAATAAAAGATACGGCCACTTACACTAATACATGTGCCAATAATAAATCAAATCAAATCAAATATATTAGTATACAGTGAAAAGTATTGTTTCTTGCGCGCTATACAAACAAAGCATACTGTTCATAGAGAAGGAAAGGAGAGAGTGCAGAATGTAGTGTTACAGTCATAGCTAGGGTGTAGAGAAAGATCAACTTAGTGCGAAATCGTCAGCCTGTCAATAAACACCGGAAAGAGGAAAGATTGGCCAACGACTCAGGGGACTGAACTGGAATAGCTGGTCATATCCAGAGTGGCAGTAGGTGCATGCCACATTGGCCTCATGGTTCAGTTGGTAGCACTCTCGTCTCTCAATCTCAAGGTGCTAGGTTCAAGTTCCACTCCAGAACACAACAATACGCCAGTCAGTACTAAGGGAGTGCTACACTGTTGGTAGGTGCCGTGCTTTGGATGAAATGTTGGACTGAGGTCCCACCTGCCTGTTTGGGTAGATGTAAAAGATCCCATGGCGCCATCTTCCAGTGAAGAGCAGGCGAGTTATCCCTGGTTTCTTGGCCAACGTCTATTCCTCCAACAACAGATTATCTGGCCATCATCACAATGTTGTTTGTGGGATCTTGCTGTGTAGAAATTGGCTGCTACGTTTCCTACAGTGACTATGTGTCAAAAACCCTGCTGGAGGAAGTGGTTGAGGCAGGGTCATTGACAACATTTAAAAGGCATTTGGACAGATACGTGGATAGGAAAGGTTTAGAGGGATATGGGTCAAATGCAGGCAAATGGGGTTAGCGTAGATGGGTATTTTAGTCAGCATGGACCAGTTTGGGCCAAAGGGCCTGTCTCCATGCCATCATACATTCAATGATTCTATGAAATCAAATCAAACGCGAACGACAGGTGAGAGATTCCTGATCAGCCAGGTGATGGAAAGAAAGGTTTAGCCTCCGCCATCACTATCCATAGCTCCAGGCTACAACATGCAGGTAAAAAGTGTCTGTCGCCACAGCAACTTGGACATTCTGAGTGAACTGAAACACACCACCACCAAGAAACTGCACATCCCCGGAGGACACATTACCTCCAAGAGAGGAGGAAGGAAATTAGAGAGCTGGGGAGACGTTATACCGGGATCTTTCATGACACAACGGCACTTGAAACATTAACCAGATGTTTCACTTTTCATAAGATGATTGGCCTACTGTGCAGGCCTGGCATTTTTGGTTACATTTCAGATTTCCAACACTTATTGTGTTTCATCGACTCCCTCGTGCAGAAAGAGGCCATTCAGCCCATCGAGCCTACACCAACAACAACATGGGGTGGCACAGTGGTTAGCACTGCTGCCTCACAGCTCCAGGGACCTGGGTTTGATTCCCGGCTTGGGTGACTGTCTGTGCGGAGTCTGCATGTTCTCCCCGTGTCTGCGTGGGTTTCCTCCGGGTGCTCCGGTTTCCTCCCCCAGTCCAAAGATGTGCAGGTTAAGTTGATTGGCCATGCACAATTGCTCCTGAGTGTCCTGGGATGTGTATGTTAGAGGGAGTAGCAGGGTAAATATGTGAGGTTTCAGGGATAGGGCCTGGGTTGGATTGTTGTCGGTGTAGAACTGATGGGCCGAATGGCCTCCTTCTGCACTGTAGGATTTCTTTTTATGAATCCCACCAGGACCTTATCCCTGTAACCCCACATATTTAACCTTCTAATCCCCCTGACACTAAGGGGCAATTTAGCATGGCCAATCCGCCTAACCTGCACATCTTTTGACTGTGGGAGAAAATGGAGCATCCTGAGGAAACCCACGCAGACACAGGGAGAACATGGAAACTCCGCAAAGAGAATGACCCAAGATGGGAATCGAACCTGGCTTCCTGGCGCTGTGAGGCAGCAGTGCTAACCACTGTGCCACCGTGCCACCCTGTTTCTTTAGCATAATTGACATGGAGCTCCTGCGGCATCGGTAAAAGCACAGATAGAGGAGGAGGCCACTTAGCTTCTTGAGCCTACTCCACCATTCAAAGAGATCATGTTTTATTGGTAATCTAGCTTGCCGGTATCTGGATTCACACCTTTGTATATGAAAAAATCAGTCAATCCCAGACTCAAAATTTACAATTCATAGACATTGCTCTTGTATTTGAACCTTACCTGCAGCAGCTGAAGGCTTGTGTGAGAAACTTTGGCTGAAGCACGTGCATTTGAAACAATTCTTCATTCTGCAGGGGTTTGATAGGGAGATGTTGTTGCCCCTAGCTGGGGAAATCACAGGAAGAATGAGAGGTTATCTAATTGAAACCTCCAAGCTTTTGAAGGGGTAGACCTTGTTGAGAGATTGTTTCCGCTGGTCACGGAGTCTAAAACGTGGAGCGGGGGGGATCTAAGAAGCCTTTAGATGACCACTTGAAATGCCATGGCATGCAATGCTATGGACCAAGTATTGGAAAATGGGATCAGAATAGATAGGTGCTTGATGGCCAGCACAGGCATGATGGGCCGAAGGGTCTCTTTTTGTGCTGTAAAACTCTACGTGTTTATGGGCGGTACAGTGGTTAGCTTCACAGCTGCAGGAACTGAATTCGATTCCCAGCTTGGGTCACTGTCTGTGTGGAGTTTGCACATTCTCCCCGTGTCTGCATGGGTTTCCTCTGGGTGCTCCAGTTTCCCCCCACTGTCCAAAGATGTGCTGGTTAGGTGCATTGGCTATGCTTAAATTGCCCCTTAGTGCCAGGGGGATTAGCTAGGGTAAATACGTGGGGTTATGGGGATAGGGCCTGGGTGGGATTGTTGTCGGTGCAGACTCGGTGGGCCGAATGGCCTCCTTCTGCACTGTAGGGAGTCTATTGTGATTCTATGACTCCGTGAGGTGAAATTTTTTCACTCATTGGAATCTTTGCAATTCTCTATTCCAGAGGGTGGTAGGCGGACCATTGTTGAACACATTTAAGGCTGAGATAGAATTTTGGTCTATCGGGGAATCAAGAGAGGTGGGGAGTGGGCAGGAAAGTGGGGTCAAGGCCAGAGTCAGCCAGGAACAGATTGAATGGCGGTGGGGACAGACTTGATGGGCCGTATGGTCTACTCTTTCTTCTGCTTTGACAATTGGATTGGCGCATTAGTTAGCAAAATGCTGCCAAATTAACAAATGTCAAGTTAAGCTCCCTGAAATACAGAAAATAAATGGCATACTATTATAATAGGATCATTAGTTTATTGATAACAGTGGGCTGTGTGGAGTCCGTTGGTGCATGGAGTGTGGAAAATGGCACTGTAAAGCGACTGCAAATCCATTCCCAGTTTTCTTCAGGGCAAATAATGTAGCCCCAGGAAAGACTGTTCAACCTCAGATGTTACCACCCAACCTTTTCTCCAGTCCTCTTGGGAGAGAGAGAGAGAGAGATGTCAACGCAGATCTCGCAGGAGCTGTGTGTATATAGACTGCTTCGCTGTGGGACACACAAAAGATACAAGTCTGTCTGTAGAACAGATGTAGGTTTCCCATGCTATGATTCAGCTGGGATCTCACACTCACACACACACAGCAATGCAAACAAAACATCAAAACGGAACTTGCTGTCATTTTCAACGCCTCCCTGTGATATCCTCTGACACTCCAACCTCACAAACTGCCTTCTTTTTTAAAAAATTGTATGTGTTTTAAAACAGTCCAAAACAGTATCGTCTGGGTTCTGTTTTAACTAATACTTCAGCGACTGCATCTGGTTGCTATTACATGCTGGGTTGGGGAGGGGAAGGGGGGGAGATTGTTATGGGGCTCCTGCGTTTCCACAAGTCGGAGATGACAAGCGCTTCACCGACAGACTGTGCAAGAGAAGGGCAGCCTGTTCCAAAACACACCATCACCGTAACAGCCAAGGGAAAGGACTGAGAGCAAGTGTTTTTTTCTATCCCCAAGGCAGATGAAGAAATGTGTTAACTGTGCTAATGGTGCCAAGTATTATGCTCCGTTAAAAATGTAATCACCTGCAAGTGCAAAAACAAGTGCAAAGCAATCATGTTGTAATTAGCACGGCAATTAACACCTTTTTTTCCTTGGTACCGGTCTGCATTATCAAGAAGTTGCATGCATGTCGCACTTAATGCTTTTGACAGACTTGGAGTTTGTGTGTGTGTATCAAAAGTGTATTAATTCCCACAAATTGAAATTCAGAGATAGCGACTGACTGGTGTAAGTTTGCTCTTACTTACTGCTATTTTCCCACTTTTACCCAGCACGTTACGTTAACAAGAGGCTGCGGTTGTATTCCCGACTTATTTTAAACGATAATGAATCGCAAATAAATACAATTAAACATAACTATGATTACACCTACCAGAGAGGATATAATGGTTTAACAACGTTTGGCAGCTTTGTGAAACCCAATATGATGACATACGTCTTGAGATTTTTGTTACTTGTTTCTGCAGTTTTCTGGCCTCCGCCCCCACAAGGGCCGAGTGGCCACCTTCTGTGCTGTATCCATTTTATGAAGGCATTGCACTGGGAGGTGATGGCCTCGTGGTATTATTGCTAGACTGTTCATCCAGAAACTCACCTAATGTTCTGGGGATCTGGGTTCTAATCCTGCCACGCAGATGGTGGAATTTGAATTTGATAAAAATAGTATCAGGAATTAAGAATCTACTGATGACCATGAAATGATTTTTGGAAAAAAAACCATCTGGTTCACTAATGTCCTTTAGGGAAGGAAATCTGCCACCCTTACCCAGTCTGGCCTACATGTGACTCTGGAGCCACTGCAATGTGGTTGACTCTCAACTGCCCTCGGGCAACTAGGGATGGGCAATAAATCCTAGTCAGCAAGTGATGCCCATGGCCCACAAATGGATAAAAAAATTAGTCACCCTTCAATGGAATTCTTAGGCACTGCCCAGGAGCGGCTATTTATGAACATCTTCTGCTATTTGACTCTTAGGAGCCTCGCAGTCAAGCCAGTTCCTGCTCTCTAGTCATCTGCCCATACATTCAGTACCTTTGTGACTATTTTTGAATTACTCAGGAATTTGGGGAGCTGTCTCTGTCGACGTGGCGACACCTTGACCAATCAGAGTTGACTTGCCAACCAATCAGCACCCTTTACTCCTGTAGGATAAATTGTTGTGATGGTTTGAAATTTGGTATTATTGCATTTGTCCTGATAAGTGTAAGATGAAAAACTTCAGCAATATGTGTCTTTTTTTCAGCAATATGCATAGTATCTACCGCACAGAAACAGGCCATTTGACCCATCTGATCTTTACCATTTGTTTATGCTCTACACATGATCAAGATCAAATGATCTTCAGGAAGACAATTGCCACTGAGATCACTAACCCTGTCAACTCACTTAACTTTTGTAACCATCGATACCTTCCTTCCATGCATTGCAACAATTCTCACTCCCTTGTGAATGCCAGCACTCAATTCACATCACCACATGTATGAAGCTTGACCACTTCCCTGCGAGTGGACCAGCTCCCAACATCCATCCTGATGTGATAAGTGAGGACAGGTTTTACTGCAAACTTTCATTTCCCACAACTGTGGAATATGGAAAATATTCCACGAGTGGCTAGAAGCTACAAAGATCAAGTTACAAGTGGAAGGACGTCCAGAAAATGAGTAATATTGTTAATCAGGCATTAACAATTATGGGTGGAATTTTCCAGTCGCGCGTGCCCCAAGCCCGGAAATTCCCACCCGAGGTCAGCAGACAACAGGGTGGCACGGTGGTTAACACTGCTGCCTCACAGTGCCAGGGACCTTTTATTTGTTTTTTTTATTTGATTTGATTTATTATTGTCACATGTATTAGTATACAGTGTAAAGTATTGTCTCTTGCACGCTATACAGACAGAGCATACCATTCATAGGGAAGGAAAGGAGAGGGTGCAGTATGTAGTGTTACAGTCATAGCTAGGATGTAGAGATCAACTTAGTGCGAGGTAGGTCCATTCAAAGGTCTGATGGCAGCAGGGAAGAAGCTGTTCTTGAGTCGGGTGGTACATGACCTCAGACTTTTGTATCTTTGTCCCGACGGAAGAAAGTGGAAGAGTGTTTGTCCAGGGTGCATGGGGTCCTTGATTATGCCGGCTGCTTTTCTGTCTGTGCAGAGTCTGCATGTTCTCCCCTGTGTCCACGTGGGTGTCCTCCGGGTGCTCTGGTTTCCTCCCACAGTCTGAAAGACGTGTTGGTTAAGTGCATTGGCCATGCCAAATTCTCCCTCAGTATACCCAAACAGGCGCCGCAGTGTGGAAACTGGGGGATTTTCACAGTAACTTAATTGCAGCGTTAATGTAAGCCTACTTGTGGCACTAATAAATAAACTTATATTTATCAGTGCATTTTAAATAGTAAAATATCCCGAGATGTTTTGTGTGTTATCAGCCTTTTTATTATTTAATCACTCCTGCCCATCATTCTATCACAGCCCTTCCTTTTGTTGTCAATCCTCTCTTTTAAATAGCTTCACGTTTAGAGGTATTGAGTGCAAAAGCAGGGAAGCTATGCAGAAAATGCTGGAAAATCTCAGAAGGTCTGAGATTTTGCTCGCTAACTATTCTCTCTCCACAGATGCTGTCACGCCTGCTGGGATTTTCCAGAATTTTCTGTTTCTGTTTCAGATTCCAGCACCCACAGTAACTTTGTTTTAAGTGATGTTGAACCTCTATCAAGCTTTGCTTGTTAAGAAGTCTCACAACACCAGATTCATACACCAGGCCTATATATGTCCTGTTTGTGAACCCAAATCTTCACTCAGCTGATGAAGAAGCAGCGCTCCGAAAGCTTGTGCTACCAAATAAACCTGTTGGACTTTAATCTGGTGTTGTGAGACTTCTTACTGTTCCTACTCCAGTCCAATGCCAGCATCTCCACATCAGAGCTCTGCTTAGTCCCCCCGCCAATCACATTGGAGTATTGCCTCCAATTCTGGTCATCACAATTGAGGAAAGATGTGAAAGTTCTTGAGGGGGCACATGGGAGATTGACCAGAATGTTTACAGGTAAAGGAGCTTAAATACAAAGGTCGGTTGTTATAATGACTTTAATCGGGCCATTGAAGTTGGCCTATTGGAATATGAACTCCCTGATTAAGTGGCCAATTAGGGAGTCTTTTCCTTGTATTTAACCAGGAGTGTCAGTTTCTCTGGCATTCCTGAAGGTAGACTGCTGACTGATAGCACTCTGTGTACTGCTGTTGGAATTGTAAATAAAGGGATTCTGTTGAAGGGACTTCTACCTCTGTGAACTTATTACAGTTGTAAAAACTGGGGCTGTTCACTTTGGAGCAAAAAAGGGATTGAGGGGAAATCTGATAGAGGTGTACAAGATTATGACAGGCTTAAGTAGAGTCATAGACGTTTGCAGCATGGAAACAGGCCCTTTGGCCCAACTTGTCCATGCTGCCCTTTTTTTAAACCCCTAAACTAATCCCAGTTGGCCCATATCCCTCTATACCCACCTTATCCATGTAACTATCTAAATGCTTTTTAAAAGACAAAATTGTACCCGCCTCTACTACTACTACCTCTGGCAGCTTGTTCCAGACACTCACCACCTTCTGTGTGAAAAAATTGCCCCTCTGGACACTTTTGTATCTCTTCCCTCTCACCTTAAACTGATGCTCTCTAGTTTTAGGCTCCCCTACCTTTGGGAAAAGGTATTGACTATCTACCTATGTCCCTCATTATTTTATAGACCTCTATAAGATCACCCCTCAGTCTCCTACGCTCCAGAGAAAAAAGTCCCAGTCTATCCAGCCTCCCCTTATAACTCAAACAATCAAGTCCCAGTAGCATCCAAGTAAATTTTTTCTGCACTCTTTCTAGTTTAATAATATCCTTTCTATAATAGGGTGACCAGAACTGCGCACTGTATTCCAAGTGTGGCCTTATACTTAAAAGTAAAGTGAAGTTTATTTATTAGTCACAAGTAGGCTTACATTAACACTGCAATGAAGATACATTACAGGAAGGATGTGGAAGCCATAGAAAGGGTGCAGGGGAGATTTACAAGGATGTTGCCTGGGTTGGGGAGCATGCCTTATCTGGATAGGTTGCGTGAGCTTGGCCTTTTCTCCTTGGAGAGATGAAGGATGAGGGGTGACCTGATAGAGGTGTATAAGATGTTGAGAGGTATTGATCGAGTGGATAGTCAGAGGCTTTTTCCCAGGGCTGAAATGGTTGCCACAAGAGGACACAGGTTTAAGGTGCTGGGGAGTAGGTACAGAGGAGATGTCAGGGGTAAGTTTTTCACTCAGAGGGTGGTGGGTGCGTGGAATGGGCTGCCAGCAACGGTAGTGGAGGCGGATTCGATAGGGTCTTTTAAGAGACTTTTAGATAAGTACATGGAACTTAGTAAGGTAGAGGGTTATAGGTAAGCCTAGTAATCGCTAAGGTAGGGACATGTTCGGCACAACTTTGTGGGCTGAAGGGCATGTATTGTGCTGTAGTTTTTCTGTTTCTATACTGTGAAAATCTCCTAGTCGCCACTCTGGCACTTGTTCGGGTGCACTGAGGGAGAATTTAGCATGGCCAATTCACCTAACCAGCACATCTTTGGACTGAGGAAGGAAATCGGAGCACCCGGAGGAAACCCACGCAGGCCCGAGGAGAATGTGCAGACTGGCACAGACAGTGATCCAAGCCAGGAATCAAACCTTGGTCCCTGGCGCTGTGAGGCAGCAGTGCTAGCCACCGTGCCGCCCCTTTAGATAAGATAAGTAAGGACAAACTGTTCCCATTAGCTGATGGTACAAGGGTGAGTGAACACAGATTTAAGATTTTGGGACAGGGGATCTGGTGGGAATGTGTGCAAGTGATTTATGACCTAAGGGTGATAAATGTGGAAACAATGATTTCTAAAGGAAATTGAATGGCCTCTTGAAGGAAATAAATTTGCCGAGTTATGGCAATCGAGTTGGGGATTGGGGCTGACTGGATTGCTCTCCAGGAAGCAGACCAAGACTCGATGGGTTGAATGGCCTCCTTCTGTGCATGACACAACTCTATTCTATGGATGGGATTTTCCAGCTGCGCGTGCCCCAAGACTGGAATTTCCCTCCCAAGGTCAACGGACCTTTAAATGGTCCACCAAATTATCTTTCCCGCCCTTTATGTGCCATGCAGGGGCAGGAAATCTCACCCATTATCACTCTTCTGTCTGTCTTTCTCCACTGGACAAAGAACAGTACAGCACAGGAATAGGCTCTTCAGCCCACCAAGCCTGTGCCGATCACGTTGTCCTACCTAGGCCAGCCGCCTGTATCCCTCTATACCCCGTCTGTTCATGTGCCTATCCAGATAAGTCTTAAATGTCACTAACGTGTCTGCCTCAACCACCTCACTTGGCAGGGCATTCCAGGTCCCTGCCACCCTCTGTGTAAAAAAACTTGCCCCACACATCTCCATTGAACCTTTCCCCCCTTACTTTGAACTGGTGCCTTCTTGTAATTGTCATTTCTGCCCTGGGAAAAAGCTTCCAACTGTTCACCCTATCTATGCCCCTCATAATTTTATAAACTTCTATCAGGTCACCCCCTCAGCCTCCGTCTTTCCAGGGAGAACAATCCCAATTTATTCAATCTCTCCTCATACCTTCCATACCAGGCAACCTCCTGGTAAACCTTTTCTGTAGTCCCTCCACAGCCACCACGTCCTTCTGATAGTGTGGCGACCAGAATTAGACAACAGTATTCCAAATGTGGCGTAACCAATGTTTAAATAAAATAGTAGCGAGGAATATGTTGTTCTCTGTCCCTGTCTTTGCACTTGTTTGTAAATTGTTAAATGTCTAACTTCTTCCATTCTGATAAAAGGCGCTTGACCTGAAATATTAACTCAATTTCTCTCTCTCTCCACGGACCCGTCAGGCATCGCAAGCATTTTGCTGTCTTTATTTAATGCAATTGGACAGGTGACCAACAATTTGTTCACTGAGATCGGTTTTATGGAGCATCTGAAAGGAGGAGAGAGAGGCAGAGAGAGAGAGATCGAGAAATCGAGAGGTTTAAGAAGGGAATTCCAGAGTGTAGCTCCACTAGCTGAAGACTGAGCTAACAGTGGTAGAGTGTTCAAAATCAGGGATGTGTAGATGGCCAGAATTGGATGACCACAAAGGTCTCGGAGTGTTTAAAGTTTATTTATTAGTCACATGTTTTTAAAGTTAAAGTTTATTTATTAGCCACAAAGTAAGGCTACCATTAACACTTCAATGAAGTTACTGTGAAAGTCCCCTAGTCACCACACTCCGGCACCTGTTCGGGTCAATGCACCTAACCAGCACATCATTCAGACTGTGGGAGGAAACCGGAGCACCCGGAGGAAACCCATGCAGCCACAAGTTGACTTACATTAACACTGCAATGAAGTTACTGTGAAAATCCCCTAGTTGCCACACTCCGGCACCTGTTCGGGTACACTGAGGGAGAATTTAGCATGGCCAATGCACCTAACCATTTTGGACTGTGGGAGGAAACTGGAGCACCCGGAGGAAACCCACGCAGACATGGGGAGAATGTGCAGACTCCGCACAGATAGTGACCCAAGCCGGGAATTGAACCCAGGTCTCTGGCACTGTGAAGCAGCAGTGCTAACCACTGTGCCGCCGTGTAACTGTGCCATGCCAGAGTGTTCCAGTACTGAGGGAAATCAGAGAGAATAGGAGGGACCAGGCGCCAGAGTGAATAGTTAAAGCTTTTGGGCATTGAGGAATGTGTCAATCTCTGTTTCAACACATCACAAATCTAATCCCAAATAATGAAATATTGACTTGCATCCACTGGAGTTTAGAAGAGTAAGGGGCGACTTGATTGAAACATATAAAATGCTGAAAGGTCGGGACAGGGTGGATGTGGAGAGATGTTTCCTCTTGTGGGAGAATCTGGAACTAAGGATCACTGTTCAAAAACAAAAGGTCACCCATTTAAAGCGGAGATTGTCCCAGAGGATTGTGAGTCTTTGGAACTCTCTTCCTGAGAAGGCAGTGGAAGCAGAATATTTTTAAGGCAGAAGTGGATAAATTCTTGGTAAGCAAGGAGGTGAGAGGTTATCTGGGGTAGAGAGAATGCAGATTTGAGGTTACTACCAGATCAGCCATGATCTTATTAGACCTTATAGACCTAAGGGACCGAATGGCCTTTTCCTGCTCCTTGTGTTTGTATGTTCGTATGTCATAAACTTTGCTTTGGATTTCACCAAGACTGAAGGTTAAAATTATTCACTCACACAGTTTCACAGGTACCCCAGGTCCTCTAATACATGACCCAGGTGACTGACTCATCCTCAGGATTGAACCTGGGCAATGGTTTCATGCAAACTAATTGACCCCATTCACAGTTCAGCTTGACTACCTAATGACAGCATGCACCAAGAGGAGAAAGGTCAGCCAAGTGCCTGGCTAATGTTTCCCCTATATAGTCCCGTGTTTCCCACAGAAATAAACTCTACCAGAACAACTGCCAACCCATTTGGACTAAATGAACTCAGCAAAAGGGTGGCATGGTGGCACAGTGGTTAGCACTGCTGCCTCACAGCACCAGGGACCCGGGTTCAATTCCAGCCTCGGGTCACTGTCTGTGTGGGGTCTGCATATTCTCCCTGTGTCAGTGTGGGTTTCCTCCGGGTACTCCGGTTTCCTCCAAAAGGTGTGCAGGTTAGGTGGATTGGCCATGTTAAATTGCCCTTTAGTGTCCCAAGATGTGTAGGCTGGATGGATTAGCCATGGGAAATGTGGTGGGTTATGGGACTAGGGCCTGGGTAACATACTCTGTCAGAGAGTTGGTGCAGACTCGATGGGCCAAATGGCTTCTTCTGCATTGTAGGGATTCTATGATTCTATATAGGGGATGCTGGAAAACCCCAAATATCTTCACCTTCCGATTGAGATAGTTTTTTTATTCCCTTGTTTTGGACAGAGTAAGGTTTGTACAGCACAAAAAGGAAGACATTCAAGCCTGTGTTAGCTTTTTAAAAGCAGCGATTAAATTATCTCCACTCCACCGCTCCGTCCCCGTAGCCCTTCAACGTTTATCTTTTCAAAAATAGGCCCGATTCTCTTTTAGAAGTTACTCATGAATGTGCTTCCCCCAATTCTTTAAGACAGCGCACTCCAGATCATGACAATTTGCCACCCCTCCTCTACTCTGCCAATCACCTTAAATCTGTATCCCTCTTGATAGCTGCATCCCTGCCAATGGAAACAGTTTCTCCATGTCTACTCAATCAAAACACTTCATCACTCTGAACATCGCTATCAAATCTCCCCTTACCCTTCTCTGCTATGAGGAGAATAATCCCTTCTCCAAGGCCTCCACATGACTGAAATCCCTCATCCCCAGTACCAATATATTTCATTATGGAATGTGAAAGCAATAAAAATGAATATTTATTATAATATGCTCTGACACCTTCCAGATCGGTGTCTAAGTGGTAAATTGGCATTCCGTTTTACCTTGTCACATTGACTGGATGTTCCAGAAACTATCAAAGCAATTGCTTTTTTTCAAATAGATATTTGTTACCTCGTTTGCTATTTTCTCCTCATTTGTTCGCCCAATGTTACCAAGTCAACGGACGAGAGGTTGAAAGATTTGAAACGTTAATTCTGCCTCTCTCTCTCTCTCTCCACGTCTGCTGTCAGGACTGCTGGAGGTTTGCAGCATATTCCATCCTTGTTTCAGGATTCCACCATCACGCTACTGTCTTTTTTGCATCTTTCCTCTTCGTTACCCGGAGAAGCTCAGAGCGTTCTCCTTACGGCGGAGGATGTTGAATGGAAGAGTTAATCAAGGTGTTCGAAACCATAACGAGTTGTGAAGAGGTAAGCAAGGAAAAGTTGTTTCCATTGACGGGTGGCTAACCAATCAGAAGACAGAGACGCAAGGCAAAAGAACTGAGAAGAAATTGTCTTA
Source organism: Mustelus asterias (assembly GCF_964213995.1). NCBI lineage: Eukaryota > Metazoa > Chordata > Chondrichthyes > Carcharhiniformes > Triakidae > Mustelus > Mustelus asterias. The sequence continues at coordinate 130,650,461 of NC_135807.1, forward strand.
AGCAGCTAGTTGCTAGAATTTGGAAAACACTGCCCGAATGACAGCCGATTTAATACTGGATGTCAAGAGGGAATTGGGTAAAAACCCGGAAAGGAAAAATTCACAAGGGTACGGGAAATGAGCAGGATTGTGGGAATGATTTGATAATTCTCCCAAGGAGCTAGCACAGGCCAATGGGCTGAATGGCCTCCTTCTGCCCTGTCAGATTCCAATACCAGACAGGCAACAGCGGGACAGAAAAAGCTTGCTGCTTGACACGGTTTGTTTGCTGAATTTCATTTGATAAGACGGCGTGCTATTCAGTGTTGCCAGCATTGTGTGAGTGAGGCACATGGCGTTATGAGCGCACATCTGCAAAGCACAATGTCGCAAGACGAATCAATTTAGTGAATTAGTGTTTTGCCACACTTTCATGGGCCACATTCACAACCCAAGCACAGATACAAACTGTTCCATCACGGCCTTCCGTTTGGAAGGTCCTGTTTCTCCATTGGCACGCAACGTGTTACACATGGGGTGTGTTTGTGCCTACCATGCTGCTTCACTTCCTGTGATCTCTCGACATTGCTCAGACTACCATATTGTGCGTTAAAGATTGTCATCACCTCGTTTTGTAGCGATGATTCGGATCTGAAATTGCCCTGTGTAAAAGTTAACGCCTTTTGTTAGAATACCTTCAGGAGGAACGAGCCCAGGACGTGAAACACATCAACACAGGGATAGAGAGTGAAAGGTGTGAAGCTGGGACTCCAGCACAAACCCCCAATTTGACACCAGACCAGAAGAGAAAATAAAGACGTCTCCTGTAAGTGCAGATCCTCTGTAATAATCGAACATTGTGGACACATTCGCTGTGTTGTCTCTCACAAACTGAATGCCCCTTTCTAGCTACCTCTGACAATACATAATTTAATTGCATAGCGAAATCAAATAATTGGAAAACAGTATTTTGTAGCAGTCATTTTTATCTATTACAATATATAACACCCCAAAATATTTCATTTCATTGCAAAAATATGAATTGCTGTGTCACAGATATAATCTGCTTACATAAATCCAAGTTCTGCAGATTTGTTCACACTCACTCTCTTTTATTTTCCAATTGAACAGGTTTTTTTTGTAACAGTAGCAACAAACTTAGGTGTTAAAGTTATTTGACTCAGCCTCTACTTATTTAACTACAATACACATCTTGCTGTAAGGTCAGCTTCAGTATTGCCCACACTGCACAGTTTATACATGTCTATGTGTAATTCCTTGATAGAAAACATAGGACTAATTGCGTAGGATGATAATGTCACATCGCAATACTGTTTCCCCAGTCTTCTTGCAGTCTGGTACGATTCATCAAAGCTTGCTGCTTTCATAGAATCATAGAATCCTACAGTGCAGAAAGAGGCCATTCGACCCATCGAGTCTGCACCGACCACAATCCCACCCGGGACCCATCCCCATAACCCCATGCATTTACCCTAGCTAGTCCCCCTGACACTAAGGGGCAATTTCCCATGGCCAATCCACCTAACCCGCACATCTTTCAGACTGTGGGATGAAACCGGAGCACCCGGAGGAAACCCACGCAGACACGGGGTGAACCTGCAGACAGTCACCCAAGACTGGGAATCGAACTGCTGTGGGGCAACAGTGCTAACCACTGTGCCACCATGTGGGCTTCAGGTCACGTTTGCAAACGTTTCTTTGCTCCTCATCAAATATTGGGATCTGTGTCGGAGTCAATGTTAGGGAGGTGTCAGCAGTTCAACTCCACAAGCAACGTCAAGACGAAAGAAATATATCATGCAAAAAAATGATGTTATAACATTTGAAATGAACTTTTGAATATTGGCTAATAGCACTTACTGCTGGGTTTCAGTAATTTTCATTTTTACTGTATCTAATGACTTTCTGATGGCTCGAATTCTCTGTAGGGACACTAAATGATTACAATAAGGATGAGTGATCTTTGTAGGATATGACTGATTGGTACGATAATATGCAGTCTATGCTGTAAGCTGTTACAGGCAATCAATTATATCACTGTGTGGGACTCCAATACATACTTCATTCACAGTTTGTCAACTGGGATTATGATATTACATTATGGCACTTAATTTTACTTAACATTCAACTTAAATTATAAACAACAGCTAAATAGTTAATACATTTGGCTACAAGGCATCTTTATGGGTAGAACTCAGTCTAATCATGAAGACTTCTTGCCTGCAATTTGGCGTAATTTCCAGGGAGAGTGTTCTATTAAATGATGACGGAAAAGTTCCCAATGTTCAATTATATCATTCCTGGGAGCCAGTGGGATAGTTTGAGATACGCACACTGTATCAATGAGTCAAAGTTGTAATATTGTAGAAACTGTAATATAGGACATGGATTGTACAATATTTTATAGGCCTTCTGAAGCAAGATTAGATTAATAACTTTAAATTTGCGCTAAAGCCATTTAACAATACATCAAAACCCGATAAAACAGAAACAGTTATCAATTTTCATCTTCAGTTTCTGATTTATTCAATGTATCGTTTATCTGGAGTAATGAATTCAACTTTTAGCTTTGCAATATTAAACATGTAATGATGGTGCAGTGGTTTAAGCCCAGTACAAATCTGCGTCATCTTACTCTGAGCAGACTCTTGGCAACATCCATGTTACCAACTGGGGTCTTTTCCAGTCCGGAAATTCCTGCCCGAGACCAATGAACCTTTCAATGGCCCACCAAATTGTCCACCACGTTTGTGACAATTATCGTGGTGGGCGGGACCAGAAAATTTACTCGTGATCCCTTTTAGTTTAGTCAGTAATAGTACAATCATCGAAACATAGAAAATAGAAACAGGAGTAGGCCATTTGGCCCTTTGAGCCTGCTCCACTATTCATTATAAGCATGGCTGATCTTCAAATTCAATATCCTGATTCCCCCTTCCACCACCCCCCCCCCCCCCCCCCCCCATATCCTTTGATCCCTTTAACCACAAGAGCGATATCTAATTTCTTCTTGAAATCACACAATGTTCTGGCCTCAACTACTTCCTGTAGTAGTGAATTCCACAGATTCACCACTCTCTGAGTGAATAAATTTATTTTCACCTCAGTCCTAAAAGGTTTACCCCTTATCCTCAAACTATGACCCCTGGTTCTGGACCTCCCCCCCCCATCATCAGGAATGTTCTTCCTGAATCTACCCTGTCTAATGCTGTTGGAATTTAATAGTTTCTATGAGATCTCCTCTCAATCTGCTAAACCCCAATGAATATAATTCTAACTGACTCTTCTCATTTGACAGTCCTGCCATCCAGGAATCAAACTTTGCTGTACTCCCTCCACAGCAAGAGCATCCTTCCTCAGATAAAAATGCCAGAACTGCACACAATACTCCAGGTGTGGCCTCACCAACCCCCTAAACAATTGCAGTGAAATTTCCCTATTCCTCTACTCAAATGAAGGCCAAGGTACCATTTGCCTTCTTTACTGCTTAGTGTACCTTGGGGAGGTGATGGCCTAGTGGTATTATCGCTCGACTATTAATCCAGAAACTCAGCTAATGTTCTCAGGATCCGGGTTCGATCCCACCATGGCAGATGGTGGAATTTGAATTCAATAAAAAATATTTGGGATTACCATGATTACCATGATAACCATGGTTACCATTGATAACCACGGAACCATTGTCAAAAAACCAACCAGGTCTTTTAGGGAAGGAAATCTGCTGTCCTTACTTGGTCTGGCCTACATGTGACTCCAGAGCCACAGCAATGTGGTTGACTCTCAACTGGCCTCCAAGGACAACTAGGGATGGGCAATAAATGCTGGCCAGCCAGTGAGACCCATGTCCCACGAATGAATTTTTAAAAAACCTGCACACAGTCGATTAATGTGAATCAAGTTTGTTTACCCCCATTTCTGATTTTAAGCTATGATTTTTTTCTATATTCTGTTCTGTAGCATATATTGGAAATCTATTGTATTTACATATATAATATATCACCATAAATGTCCCTGCATTAAACCATAACAAATAGATAGATCATACAGATCAATCCAGCAGCCCTGATCTTTGCTCAG
>NC_135807.1:130654737-130763330 GCF_964213995.1 Mustelus asterias
CTGCCACTCTGCTTGGGATCGGTGGAGGGTGGGGAAGGGGGCTCTGCTGCCTCTCTGCCTGAGATCAGTAGAGGGGAAGGGGGGATCCTCTGCCACTCTGCCTGAGATCAGTGGAGGGAAAGGGTGTACATTGCCGCTCTATCTGAGATCAGTGGAGGGAAAGGGTGTACATTGCCGCTCTATCTGAGATCAGTGGAGGGAAAGGGTGTCCGTTGCCACTCTACCTGAGATTGCTGGGGGGAAAGTGGGGGGAGGGCCACACAATCGGTCTGGGTGGCGGGTGTGTGGGAGGATAAGGGGGTCAGTATGTTGGGAGGATGGGGCAATGTCTGTGGGGGCCAGGGGGAGGCATTATCTGACCCAGGAGGGATGTGGCAGGGGAGCCGCATTCTATCTTTTTTTTCCTGCGCATGCACAGTTAGAGGCGCCGATCGGAGCTGCTGGATTTCGGGCACGTTAAGCCCCGCCCACAGGTTTCTGTAGCGCGATTCTGAATCACTGATATTTTTGCAGACAGAGTGCGTATGGGGGCGCCTGAGAACGGGTCTAAAAGTCGGATCTGAAACACTCCCAGTTTCAAGCCTGCCCAGCACTTAGAATGAAAATGGTAAGATAGGGCCCAAAGAGACCATTCCCCATATTTCCCATATTGTTACAGCTAATAAACAAAGGTGATCAAAGCGAATTAAAAACAAGACACAAGATTTTGAGATCGCTTAAAGTTCCTTTTCTGTGCTGCTCACAGTGATGCTTTTGAGAATACCGGATAACCAGGCAGTGCCAATCTGTGCCAAGGGGCAATGCCAGGGGCCAGTGCCCCTCCCCACTGGCAATACTTATATTTGCACTGCAACCCCCACCCCCCCCCCCCCCCCCCCCCCCCCCCACCCCCAAAGGGGGGATCCCTTCAACGAGATCACATTTTCAACTTTAGCACTTGTAAACCTTGCCGGTGTAATTTGAAAATTCAGTGAGGGGAATCATGTGGTGGGGGCGGGGGGTGGGGGAACTGGGAACTAAATTAAAATGTATTCAAAACCATTTACCTGAGGTTCCCGCCCCTTCTGGGTAGGAGTCTCGTTAGGTCACTGGCAAGGGACAGGGAAAATCGGGAAACGTGAGTTTGCTGGTGAGATTCGTGTTTCCCAATTCTCTCCATATTTTCCGCCTGCATCACCGTTCTCTCTGATAGCAAATGCAGGCTGAAAATCGCTCCAATAATCTCTTTCTCAAGAGGTAAGTAAGGCCTTTGGATATATTCCAGAAAGCCAACTGGTGAAGGATATCCAATCCAATTGTTTGTCTGTGTGGATGTTCTCCCCATGTCGGTGTGGGTTTCCTCCGGGTTCTCCCACACTCCAAAGATGTGCAGGTTAGGGGGATTGGCCATGCTAAATTGCCCCTTAGTGTCCAAAGATGTGCAGGTTAGATGGATTAGCCATGGGAAATGTACAGGGTTTAAGGTGAGAAGACTGGGAGGCCTGGGTGAAATGTTCTTTCAGAGAGTCAGTGCAGACACAATGGGCTGAATGGCCTCCTTCTGCACTGTAGGGATTCAATGGTTATAGATTCTGGGCTGGAAGAGAGTTTTTACCATTCCAGCTGGCAGGCCTATTATATGAGGAGAGGAAGAAGAACAAAGGAAGAAAGAGGGCTGGTAGAAAGACAACAGCTAAACCGAAGATGATCATAATCAAATCAAATATTCAGAGAAAGGGGGAGATGTGTCCAAACAGAATATGCAGGTTAGGTGGATTGGCCATGCTAAATTGCACCTTAGTGTCCCAAGATGTGTAGGTTAGAGGAATTGGCCATGGTAAATGTGTGGGGGTATGGGGATAGGGCAGGGTCTGTCGAGAGTCAGTGCAGACTCAACGGGCCAAATAGTCTCCTTCTGCACTGTCGGGATTCTATGGGCGGGATATTCCAGCTGCGTTTGCTCCGAAACCGGAAAATCCCGCCCAAAGTCAACGGACGTTTCCACAGTCCACCCCTCGCCTGCTACGATTCCCGTGGTGGGCGGGACGGGAAAATTCACCCCATTGCCAGAATGCTCCAAACTCTCCAACCCCTTTTCTATTTTCTAAATGGGGAAATGCTTAGGAAATCAGAAACACAAAGAGATTTGGGACTCATTGTTCAAGATTCTCTTAAGGTTAACGTGCAGGTTCAGTCGACAGTTAGGAAGGCAAAAGCAATGTTAGCATTCATGTCGAAAGGGCTAGAATACAAGAGCAGGGATGTACTTCTGAGGCTGTATAAGGCTCTGGTCGGACCCCATTTGGAGTATTGTGAGCAGTTTTGGGCCCCATATCTAAGGAAGGATGTGCTGGCCTTGGAAAGGGTCCAGAGGAGGTTCACAAGAATGATCCCTGGAATGAAGAGCTTGTCGTGTGAGGAATGGTTGAGGACTCTGGGTCTGTACTTGTTGGAGTTTAGAAGGATGAGGGGGGATCTAATTGAAACTTACAGGATACTGCGAGGCCTGGATAGAGTGGAAGTGGAGAGGATGTTTCCACTAGTAGGAAAAACTAGAACCAGAGGGCATGACCTCAGCTAAAGGGACGATCCTTTACAACAGAGATGAGGAGGAATTTCTTCAGCCAGAGAGTGGTGAATCTGTGGAACTCTTTGCCGCAGAAGGCTGTGGAAGCCAGGTCATTGAGTGTCTTTTAAGACAGAGATAGATAGGTTCTTGATTAATAAGGGGATCAAGGGTTATGGGGAAAAGGTAGGAAAATGGGGATGAGAAAAATATCAGCCATGATTAAATGGCGGAGCAGACCCGATGGGCTGAGTGGCCTAATTCTGCTCCTATGACTTATGGTCTTATGGTCTAACCTCGCCGCAGCAGGAGCGTGGCGTGAACAGCCAGCAAGATCGCGTCCTATGATTTGATCTTCGTAATCAGTCGAGCAAAATGGTAAAGGATTTCACAAAGAGTGCTTAATGTAAGGACCAAAGAAGCTCCACCCAGGGATTCAGATAACATCTGGAGGTCACGTGGGCCTATCTATCTCTCTCGTAGCTAGCTATTAGCCAACCAAGAGTGATACTTACATGTAGCAGCATACATTCTCAGAACCTCAAGAGTTCTCAGGCATGCACACCCTTAATTGGAATGCAGTTGTTTTACCGGGCAAATTCTGTTTTCTATGCAGCCTGTTTGGGCTGTTTGGTTGTTCTGGAGACGGGAGTATGGCAAGAATTGTTTTGCTTGTGCAGGTTCTTTTTGAATGTTACCTCAGTGCCATTTTTTGAAGATTTGTAAAAAAATCTTCCTGACACACGGGCACTCTCGCTGTTCCACTCCGCCACTTATTTTTCTCTCGCCACTCTCTCTTGCATGTTGGGACGACTCTGCCACTGTTTCAATACTTTGACTGCGGAGGAAGAAGTCTTGTGAAAACAACCTCCAACCTGTCAGCACCTCTGCCCGGCGTTGCAACACTTGTGCAATAAAATGTGTTCAAAATGATTCCTGTTTCTCGGTTGACTCATCAACATTCTTGGGGGCGCTGCGGTGCATTAGTCCTTTTGTGTGAATTGAAAGGACATCAAGTTTTGAAAGAACAAGCTGGTGACTCACAACGGGCTAATACTTGAGAGTGGTGGCACAAATGAGTGTCATTGATGTAAGTCTTGTCACTCCTCTGGATTTCCTTTGTTCTACCGGAGAATAATCCGGGTGGGACTTGGAATCTTCCAGAAGGACGTAATTTGTCCCAACCTGTCTGGTACCAGCTCTTGAAAAAAGGGCGGCACGGTGACACAGTGGTTAGCACTGCTGCCTCACAGCGCCAGGGACCCGGGTTCAATTCCGGCCTTGGATCACTGCATATGTCGAGTTTGCACGTTCTCCCCATGTCTGTGTGGGTTTCCTCCCCCCACAGTCCAAAGATGTGTGGGTTAGGTTGATTGGCCATGCTAAATTGACCCTTAATGTCAGAGGATTCGCAGGGTAAATATGTGGGGTTACGGGAATAGGGCCTGGTTGGAATTGCAGGTGCTGCAGACTCAATGGGCCAAATGGCCTCCCCCTGCACTGTTGGGGTCCTATGATCAAGTTAGTCCCATTCCCATTCTCTTTCTCCTTCTCCAGTGTCTAGTCAGGCCCTTTTGAAGGTTACTATTGGGCCTTTTTGGATTGAGAACCATTGACTGTGCAAGACAGGCTTCTCCAGTTGGATCTCTGTTTCCAAAGCTGCCACTGCCAAGAAGAGAGGAATGGCTGCTTTCTCAGTGGGACCACTCGAGAGCAAGAAAACAGAAATTCCAGCGTTGGTTCACGATGAAGCACCCCAAGGATGTGGGCAGTGAATTTTATTACACCCCCAAACAAGGCTGAAATAAAATTTAGGTTGTGGGGCCAGAAAGGAGGATGAGGCACAAGACTGCTGGCCCAAGCTGTCCAACAGCAGCATCGGGAGACCTTCCACTGCTACCTGAGGGGCTACTGCCACCCCTCTCCTGGGGAAATCTCTGGAGTCAGCAACAGGAGAGGCAGAAAGTGAGGAACTTGGGCAGAGGGTTTGGGGGGGGGGGGGGGGTTAGGGTTATAATGCTCTATCCTCAACACAATGCCTGTTGGTGAACTATGAACCTACAGAGCAGAATTATAGAACTCATAGAATCCCTACAGTGCAGAAGGAGGCCATTCAGCCCATCAAGTCCGCACCGACCACAATCCCACCCAGGCCCTATCCCCATAACCCTACTTATTTACTCTACTAACCCCCTGACACTAAGGGGCAATTTAGCATGGCCAATCAACCTAACACATGCATCTTTGGCACGTTCTCCGGCCGTTCATGCCCCACCTCTGCAACCATCGAGAACGGAAAACTTGCCGCTCAGCCAAATCTCCGTCTGCTGCAGCGGGACCGGAGAATCCCACAGGCGTGAACGGCCGGGGAATCCCAGCCACAAACATACGAATTAGAAGCAAGAGTAGGCCTCTCAGCCCTTCGATCCTGACCTGCCATTCAATGATATCACAGCTAATCTGATTGTGACCTCAATTCCACCTCCCCGCCTAACCCCAATAAACCTTTCAACTTCTCCCTTATCAAGAATCTATCCAGCTCTGCTTCAGAAATATGCAAAGACTCTGCTCCCACTGCCTTTTGAGGAAGAGAGTTCCAGAGACTCACAGCCCTCTGAGAGAAAAATATCCTCCTCATCTCCGCCTTAAATGACCCCTTATTTTTTAAGCAGTTTTAAGATTGTTCCACACAAGTGCCAATTATTTCAAACAAGTGTAACAGGAATTACAATTAAGCTTTGTTCATTCTACGCCAATATGCATACCTAAACATTTTCTGGCGGGGTCCATTTGATTTGATTTATTATTGTCACATGTATTGGGATACAGTGAAAAGTATTGTTTCTTGCGCGCTATACAGACAAAGCATACCATTCATAGAGAAGGAAAGGAGAGGGTGCAGAATGTAGTCTTATAGCTAGGGGGTAGAGAAAGATCAGCTTAATATATGATAGGACCATTCAAAAGTCTGATGGCAGCAGGGAAGAAGCTGTTCTTGAGTCAGTTAACATAGAAACATAGAAGATAGGAGCAGGAGGAGGCCATTCGGCCCTTCGAGCCTGCTCTGCCATTCATTACGATCATGGCTGATCATCCAACTCAATAGCCTAATCTTGCTTTTTCCCCATAACTTTTGATCCCATTCACCCCAAGTGCTATATCCAGCCGCCTCGTGAATACATTCAATGTTTTGGCACGTGTTTTCAGACTTTTGTGTCCTTTTTCCCGACGGAAAAAGGTGGAAGAGAGTATGCCCGGAGTCCTTGATTATGCTGGCTGCTGTTCTGAGGCAGCGGGAAGTAGAGATGGAGTCAATGGATGGGAGGCTGGTTTGCATGATGTGATAACAATAAGTAAGAAATGGATTGAACTTTTACCCTCCTTTGGCTTGGGGGCATTTAAAGGCAGAATAAAGCAAATGAGGCTGCATTTACATATTGAGAGATGTTATCCTTCCCTTTCAAGGATGGCAAGAGGGCAGCCAGTAGAAGGGATAATTTGATGGGGTGGACAATGAGCAGCCAATCTGCTATGGCCATGCCTACCCTAAAGACTGCCAATAGCAAAAACCAGCCTGTTCTCTGTATCCATTCACTGGAGTATCCAGATGACAGAGAGAATAGCCAATGTATATTTATTTATTAGTGTCACAATTAGGCTTACATTAACACTGCAATGAAGTTACTGTGAAATTCCCCTAGTCGCCACACTCCGGCGCCTGTTTGAGTACAGTGAGGGAGAATTTAGCATGGCCAATCCATCTAACCAGCACATCTTTCAGACTGTGGGAGGAAACCGGAGCACCCGGAGGAAACTCACGCAGACGGAACGTGCAGACTCTGCACAGACAGTGACCCAAGCCAGGGATCGAACCCGGGTCCCTGCTGCTGAGAGGCAGCAGTGCTCACCACTGTGCCACCATGCTGCCCCAAAGTTTGTTTGTTTATTTATTTATTAGTGTCACAAGTAGGCTTACATTAACTACTGAAATGTAGTTAATGTGGGCGGCACAGTAGCACAGTGGTTAGCACTGCTGCTTCACAGCTCCAGTGACCTGGGTTCGATTCTGGCTTGGGTCACTGTCTGTGTGGAGTTTGCACATTCTCCTCGTGTCTGCGTGGGTTTTCTCCGGGTGCTCCGGTTTCCTCCCACAGTCCAAAGATGTGCGGGTTAGGTTGATTGGCCAAGCTAAAATTGCCCTTAGTGTCCTGGGATGCATAGGTTAGAGGGATTAGTGGGTAAATATATGGGGGTAGGGCCTGGGTGGGATTTGGTCGGTGCAGACTCGACGGGCCGAATGGCCTCTTTCTGTGCTGTAGGGATTCTAAGATTCTAAGTTACTGTGAAAATCACCTAGTCGCCACACTCCGGCGCCTATTCGGGTACACTGAGGGAGAATTCAGCATGGCCCAATGCACCTAATTAGCACATCTTCTGGAGTGTGGGATGAAACTGGAGCACCCGAAGGAAACCCACGCAGACACGGGGAGAACGTGCAGACTCTGCACAGACAGTGACCCAAACCGGGAATCGAACCAGGATCCCTGGTGCTGAGAGGCAGCAGTGTGAACCACTGTGCCACCGTGCTGCCCCAGTCGGGAAGCTGTTGAAAAAATGTCACCTTTCCCAAGCCACGAGCCAGCATCCCAGACCATGCTCGGGTGAAGCTGGACTCTCATGAAAAGGGCTCACCAAACTCCCCAGAGAGCAATGTGGGTAAAGGCCCAATCCGGTACAATCTTGAATTATACCCCAACAATGTGCATTCACATGGTAGCACCTTTAACCGAGTACCAACATCCCCAGGCACTTCACAGCTTCTTTATAGGCAAAATCTCAACACTGGGACGCATCACTGAATCACAGAATGGTTCCTGCGCAAAAGGAGGCCCCTTTATATTCTGCTGCCTCTCTGAAGGAGCAATTCACCCAGCGCCACTCCTGAGTCTTTTCCCCTTACTGCTGCACCTTCTTCCCTTTCAAATAATCATCCAATTCCCTCATGGATAGCAGCAAGTACTATTAGTCGAGATGACTGGAAACTTGGTCGTTTATGGATGCATTTGGAAGGTCAAACAAGTGAACGGAATGCACCCGTGTGGTGAACCATCGTTGGTTCCCACTGGATAGTGCTGAGCCAGGGGCTGGCCAGGACTACAAGGATGTACATATGTTACTGTTGGGTTGTGCTATTGTTGCTGTTGGGGTTAGGGTGGGGTTGTTACACCTTTGTACTGTAGTGCTGTGGCACATCCCAGTCGGGCTCCGCCTCCTGGGAGAGGTATAAGAGTCCCTGCTCTGGCCAGGACCCCTTCAGTCTGGGATAGTGTACATAAGTTCTGGTAGCTTCGTTAACAGTAAATAAAAGCCTTTCATTTACTGAGCTTCAAGCCTCGTGTCTGAATAGCGCATCAACCCGTAAATGGGAGGGTACTGAGAGGCAGTGAGAGATCCTGAGGTGAATGTCCACAGATCCCTGAAGGTAGCAGGACAGGTTGATAAGGTGGTTAAGGAGGCAAATGGAATCCTTTCATTTATTGGCTGAGATATTGAATATAAGAGCACGGAGGTTATGCTGGAACTACATCAAACATTAGCTCGGCCACAATGTGAGTATTGTGTATAGTTCTCGTTACGTCATTACAGAAAGGATATAGCTGCGTTAGAGAGGGTACAAAGGAGAGTTACAAGGATGCTGCCAGGACTGGAAAATTGCAACTCTCAGGAAAAATTGAATAGGCTGGGATTGTTCACTCTGGAACAGAGGAGGCTGAGAAGAGAATTGATTAAGATGTGCACAATTGTGAGGGGCCAGGGTAGATGGATGGGAAGGGTCTATTTACTTTAGCAAACATGTCAGTCGCTAGGGGGGCATAGATTTAAAGCGAGCGATAGAAAGATTAGAATCATAGAATCTCTACAGTGCAGAAAGAGGCCATTCAGCCCATCAAGTTGCACTGACTCTCTGACAAAACATCTTACCTAGGCCCTCCTCTCTACCCTATCCCCATCACCCCCACACATTTATCACACTGATCCCCCTAACCTGCACATCTTTGGCCACTAAGGGGCAATTTAGCATGGCCAATGCACCTAGCCAGCACCTCTTTCAGACTGTGGGAGGAAACCAGAGCACCCGGAAGAAACCCACGCAGACACGGGAAGAACTTGCAGACTCCGCACAGACAGTGACCCAAGCTGGGAATCAAACCCAGGTCCCTGGCGCTGTGCTAACCACTGTGCCACCGTGCCGTTCATTCATTTGAAATTGTGTCACAGGGCTTACAATTACACATAAACTAAGGCAATTTGGACACTGTACCTGTTCTAGCAGCCAGCATGGAGATTCTGCTATGCGGCTCCTACATGGCACAGTGGCACAGTGGTTAGCACTGCTGCCTCACAGCGCAAGGGACCCGGGTTCAATTCCAGCCTTGGGTGACTACCAGTGTCGAGTTTGCTAATTTTCCCTGCGTCTGTGTGAGTTTCCTTTGGGTGCTCCGGTTTCCTCTCACACTCCAAAGATGTGCGGGTTAGGTGAATTGGCCGTGCTGAATTACCCCTTAGTGTCAGGGGGCCAGCAGGGTAAATACATGAGATTACAGTGATCGGGCCTGGGTGGGATTGTTGTTGTAGCAGGTTTGATGGGCCAAATGGCCTCCTTCTATGACTTATAAATGGCACTAATATGAACACTGGGCTGCTGGTTGCGGTTAATCTTGACGACTAGACGCACAGGTTCTCCACTGATATTGTTCGGAATCATCAGAAGATACTAAATCTGCTACATCAACCTGCAAACAAAATTCAAATTCCACAAAGAGCGTTTTTTTTCAAATTCCTGCTGACTGCCAATGATTGTGATCAAACCACGCATGTGGTTGTTTGATTGCAGTTGCAGCTTTAAGTCATATCCTTTGAAAGATTTTTCTATGGGTTGGTCCGACTCTGATCTCCCTCAACAATGATACATTTCTGTACCTGTCCCAAGAAAAGGCAACACAAAGATTGAAGCAATAATTACAGTCATTGGATCCATAGGTGGCTGACTCTTGAGAACGACCCCACCCAATGTTGTCAGAAAATAAGATGTTTGCTAATTACTGCTTTTGAGAAAAAAAAATAAGGACAGCACTTTCTCCAACACCCCCACACAAGGAATTGTTTGTTTTCCTGTGTAAAGTTTGAAAGGTAAAGTTTCATGTGGTTTTTTTTCTATTTTGTTAGTGTCACAAGTAGGCTTACATTAACACTGCAATGAAGTTACTGTGAAAATTCCCCAGTCGCCACACTCCGGCGCCTGTTCGGGTACACTGAGGGAGAATTAAGCATGGCCAATGTACCTAACCAGCACATCTTTCGGACTGAGGGAAGGAAATCGGAGCACCCGGAGGAAACCCATGCAGACATGGGGAGAACGTGCAGATTCAGCACAGACAGTGACCCAAGCCGGGAATCAAACCCGGGTCCCTGGCACTGTGAGGCAGCAGTGCTAACCATTGTGCCACCGTGCCACCGTGGCCTTATCCGCATAACACCATGCATTTACCCTAGCTAGTCCCCCTGACTCTAAGGAGCAATTTAGCATGGCCAATCCACCTAACCCGCACATATTTGGACTGTGGGAGGAAACCAGGATACCCGGAGGAAACCCATGCAGACGCAGGGGAAAAGGTGCAGACTCCGCACCTGGGTCTGGAATCCCACCCGGGTCCCTGGCGTTGTGAGGCAGCAGTGCCACAGTGACGCCCTTGAACTGTCATCACTTAGTTCCTCCTACACTTAGAGCCTGCATTCTGTCACTGATGATGCAGTCAATAGGACCTGCTGCATAGGGCTTTCGAGTTGCATCTACAAAGTCCAAATGCCTCCCATTTGTGTTTAAGTGAAGCTTGTGTAATATGTGTAATATTCCAAACAGTGTTATAATCTTTGGTTTGCAGTGAATACACATCATGCACCCTTAATTAAGCAGACAATTTGATGGTCACGATTTTCCCTTTTTGTAAGCATTGACCTGTTAATTGCTCAGTCGAACAGGTGACTGCGGAAGCTTATGCTTTGCTCGGATCTGGACACTTAAACACCTGAGACCAAGAAGCCACCAAAACTGTGCTCATTCCTGATGAACGCTATATGCTTTGTATTTCGATCTCAGCCGGCTTCTTTTTCCTATTTGCTTCTTGTCGTTTCCCTCAGCTCATTCCCTCCTTTCCTGAAGGTGCTCATTGCGATACAATTCCACACCCGTATCCAGTTCCTCACCCGCACTTAGCGGGGGCTAATTGCTATGGAAAAGACACTAGCCAATCCCAGTCCAGTCCTCACTTGGCATCCACACATCTGCATATATTCCTATTGGGTCGACTGGGCCTGGACTCATGGCAGTTGAGAAGAACGAGAGGGATCTCATTGAAACATACAAAATACTGACAGGGCTGGGCAGATTGGTTGTAGGGATCTTCTTTCCTCTGCTTGGGGCGGGGGGAGTGGGAGTTGGTGGGTGGTCTAGAACATGGGGTCACAGTCTCAGGATATAGGATAGGCCATTTAGGACTGAGAAGAGGAGAAGTTTCTTTGCTCAGAGGGAGGTGAACCTGTGGAATTCTCCACCACAGAAGGCTGTAGAGGCCAAGTCACTGAATATATTTAAGAACGAAATAGATAGCTATCTATTGGAGATAGATGTGAGGTGAGGGCAGGGGCTTGGCATTGAGATACAGGATCATAGAATCATAGAATCCCTACTGTGCAGAATGAGGCCATTTGACCCATTGAGTCTGCACCAACCACAATCCCATCCACGCCGTATTCCCGTAACTCCACACATTTACGTTGCTAGTCCCCCTGACATGAGGGTCAATTTAGCATGGCCAATCAACCTAATCCGCACATTTTTGGACTGTGGGAGGAAACCGGAGGAAACCCACACAGACACGGGGAGAATGTGCAAACTCCACTCAGACAGTGACCCGAGGCCAGGATTGAACCCAGGCAGCAGGGCTAACCACCGTGCCACTGTGTCGCCGATCATATTGAATGGCTAAGCAGGCTCAGGGGGCTGGATAGCCTACTCTTGCTCCTATTTTCTATGTTCCCAGCTGGGTAGTAATCAGGAGCAAGCACAGTGCTTCACTCAATGGTTTAGTCACCAGCCTGGGTTCTGAGGGTAGTTACACTGTCCCTTCTGTCACTGAACCAGCCCAGGATGTGTTAAACAACAGCTTGAATTGATATAGCGCCTTTAATGTTTGAAACACAAGTGGGTAATCAGACAAAGATGGGCACCAAGCTGAAGGAGGTAATAGGATCAGTAACAAAATATTTGGCCAAAGAAGTAGGTTTTAAGGAGCATCTTGAAGACAGAGAGAGGCAGAGAAGCGTTGACACTTAGGAAGGGAGCTCCAGAGCTTAGGGCCTTGTCAGCTGAAAGCATGGCCAAATAGAATGGAGCAAAGGGAGTGAGGAAGGACATATCACCAGAGGGGAAGTTAATCCAGGAAGACAGAAGATGGGAACGGAACAGGGAAATAACATTGAGACACTCAAGCCTGGTCCATCATTCAAGGAAATCATGACTGATCTACAATCTAATTCCAGATACCCGCGTTTGCCCCATTTTCCTCTAATACCTTTTCAATAACAGAAATATATCAGTCTCAAATTTAAAATGAATAATTGAACTGGCATCGCTTGCAGAAGAGAGCTCCAAACATCTACCACCTTTTATGTGGAATGCTTCCTGATTTCACGCCAGAAGAATCAGACATGAGTGTTTAGATTATGCCCTGGACTTCCCAACTAACATAAATGGTGGGCTGAATCTTACGGGTGACCCAAGGCAGGAAAGCTGGTGAGTGGACCTGTTAATTTGGGCATGGTGCCATTAGTGCCATGCCTACCACAAGGCCACCCTCACCCACGCACATTCTGCCTATTGAAATAATATTCTGCTTTTCCATTCTTCCTGCCAAGGTGGACAACCTCATGTTTCCCATGTCATACTCCATCTGCCAAAGTTTTGCCCAATCACTTAACCTACCCAAATCCCTTTGCAGACCCTTTGCATCTTTCTCACATACGAACATACAAATTAAGGCCATTTGGCCCCTTGAGTCTGCTCCGCTGTTCAATAAGATTCTGGATGATCTGATTGTGGTCTCATCTCCACATTCTGCCCAACCAAGATAACTTTTTACTTCCTTGTTAGCCAAGAATCTATCTACCTCTGCCTTAAAAATATTCAGTGACAATGTCTCCACTGCACTCTGGGCAAGAGAATTCCAAACACTCATGATCCTCTTGAGAGAAAAAAATTATTTTAATCTCCATCTTAAATGGGAGATTCCTTATTTTTAAACTGTGTCTCCTAGTTCTAGTCTCTCGCACAAAGAGAAATATAATTTCATCTAGGTTAGGTTGATTGGCCATGCTAACTTTCCCCTTAGTGTCAGGGGGATTAGTAGGGTAAATATGTGGGGTTATGGGGATAGGACCTGGGCAGGATTGTTCAGTCGGGCAGCATGGTCAGTGCAGACTTGGAGGGCCGAAGGGCCTCTTCCTGTGCTGTAATTTTCTTTGTTCTTTGTCACTTGCTGTACCTGCAACTAACCTTTCATGGTTCATGTACCAGGACACCCAGATCCCTCTGTACTCAGTGTCCTGCAATCTCTCTCCATTTACTTAATATGTTGCTCTTTTATTCTGCATGCCAAAATGGACAAGTTCACATTTTCCCATATATTCCATCTGCTGATTTTTTAACTATTTACTTAACCTATCCTTAACATCCTTTTACAGACGTCCACTTCACAATTTATTTTCCTACCTATCATTACGCCATCAGCAAATTCAGTTCAGTCAAGTCACTAATATAGATTGTAAATAGTTGAGGACCCAGCACTGATCCCTGTGGCACTCTGCCCATTACATCTTACCAATCTGAAAATGACCCATTTATGCCTACTCCTTACCATGCATTTGCTAACCGATCCTCTATCCGTGCAAATACCCGCTATACTATGAGCCCTTATTTTGTGTAGTGACTTTTAATATGGTACCTTGTCAAAGGGCTTCTGGAAATCTAAGTACAGCACATCCACAGGTTCCCCTTTACCCATGTTGCTTGATACTTCCTCAAAGATTTCCAGTCAATTTGTCAAGATTTCCCTTTCACAAACCATGTTGACTCCACTTGATTTTCTAAGTGCTCCTGTATAACCTCCTTGATAATAGATTCCAGCAATTTTCCTATGACTGATGCTAAACCAACTGACCTGTTGTTCCCTCTGTTCTGTCTCCTTCCTTTCTTGAATAGTGGAGTCACATTTTCCAATCTGATGGGACCTTTCCAGAATCCAGGAAATTGTGGAAAATTAAAACCAATACATCTAATATCTTGCGAGCCACTTCTTTTAAGAGTCTAGGATGATGTCCATCAGGACCAGGGGACGTATCAGCTTTTAATTCTAATAATTTTCTTTACACCCTTTCCCTGATCATTATAACTGTCTTAAATTCCTCCCTTCCTTTCACCTCCTGATTCCTAATTATTTCTGGGATTATTTCTGGCGTCCTCTCCAGTGAAAACAGAGGCAAAATATCTGTTCATCTGCCATTTCCTTATTTTCCAATATTAATTCTTCATTCTTGCTCTTTACAGGACTTCATTTACTCTTCAAGACACTTCATTTACTCTTTTCCTTTTTAAATACCTATAGAAATTAATACTGTCTATTTTGATATCTCCAGTTAGCTTTCTCTTGTACTCTATTTTCTCCCATCTTATTAATCTTTTAGTCATTCTTTGCTGTTCTTTATATTCTGTCCAATCTTCTGATCTGTCGCTCACCTTTGTGGAATTATATACTTTGCTTTTTCTTTTAATTTGACACTAACTTTAACTTTCTGAGTTAGCTATGGATGGTGCATCCTTATCTTTCTTTCTCTCTGAAATACATCTTTTCTGAGTATTCTGAAATATCTCCTTAAATGCCTATCCCTTACCCTATTTTCTCACAACTTGCTTTCCTACCTACCTTCATATCATCGGCAAATTTAGCTACAATACAGTCAGTGCCTTCATCTAAATCATTAATATAGGTGGTAAATAGTTGAGATCCCAGCACTGATCCCTGTGTCACTACACCAGTTACAGTTTGCCATCCTTAAAATGACGCTTTGTCCCAGCTTTCCACTTCCTGTTAGCCAGTCCTCTATCCTTACTAATACCACATCCCTGGCACCATATGATCTTATCTTGTGCAATCACCTTGTATGAGGTATCTTATGGAATATATTTTGGAAATCCAAATACACTAATTCTGCTGGTTCCCCTTTATTCACCCTGCTTGTTACATACTGAAAGGCCTCCAATAAATTTGTCAAACCCAATTTTCCTTTCTTAAAACCATGTTGACTCTATCTGGTTTTATTACGATTTTTTAAAGGTCCTGCTACCACCTCCTTAATTATGGAGTCCGTCATTCCCCCAATAACTGACATTGGACCAATTGACCAATACTTTCCTGAACATAGGTGTTACAGTAGGTTTCCTCTGGGTGTTCCGGTTTCCTCCCACAGTCCGAAAGATGTGCTGGTTAGGTGCATTGGCCGTGCTAAATTCTCCCTCAGTGTACCCGAACAGGCACCGGAGTGTGGCAACTAGGGGAGTTTCAGAGTAACTTCATTGCAATGTTAATGTAAGCCTACTTGTGACAATAATAAATAAACTAAACAAATATGTATCCACAAACCAATGCAGCCATAACTGACCATTGACACTAGATCTACCCTTCAATACCTACTGTCTCAAGTATAACAGAAATCGGGGCAGAACAGAGAAGCAAACAGAACCGCACCCATGTCTGTGTGGGTTTCCTCCGGGTACTCCAGTTTCCAGGGTGGCATGGTAGCACAGTGGTTAGCACTGCTGCTTCACAGCTCCAGGGACCTGGGTTCGATTCCCGGCTTGGGTCACTGTCTGTGTGGAGTTTGCACATTCTCCTCGTGTCTGCGTGGGTTTCCTCCAGGTGCTCCGGTTTCCTCCCACAGTCCAAAGATGTGCGGGTTAGGTTGATTGGCCATGCTAAAATTGCCCCTTAGTGTCCTGGAATGTGTAGATTAGAGGGATTAGCGGGTAAAATATGTAGGGATATGGGGGTAGGGCCTGGGTGGGATTGTGGTCAGTGCAGACTCGATGGGCCGAATGGCCTCTTTCTGTACTGTAGGGTTTCTATGATTTCTATGATTTCCACCCACAGTCCAAAAATTTGCTGGTTAGGCAGATTGGCCATTGATCAAATTGCCTGAGATGTGTAAATTAGATGAATTAGCCATGGGAAATGGCTACATAGATAAATAGCTACCTGGGTTACAAGGACAGGGCAGGGGAGAGGGCCTGGATGAGATAGTTAGAGAGTTGGTGCATACTCAATGGGCTGAATGGCCTCCTTCTGCACTGTAGGGATTCTATGAAATGAAGTTAAACAAGTAGGTATTAAAAGGAGTACATCTAGTACATAGTGACCATAACATAATTGAAAACAAAGGGAAAGGAAGATCCATTCACTTAAATATCAATGTTCACATTTCTTCGGAAGTCTAAACATGCTTCACAATATATTAAACGCTGGCACTTATAAAAGGGTATCGGTCCCACAGATATCCAGCCCCAAAAACTCCAGAGGACTGAGAGGTTCAATAGTCTCGAATAGTGTTGGCTTCCATTTCTCAGAGCTAGTTCTAGACCAAGTCCAGACATGAGATGAATCTCTCCTCGCTATCTCTCTGTTGAAAGTTTAAGGGAAAAACGTTTCACCGGCGTTAAGCCCAGTTCCTAGAGTCTGCTGATCTTTGACTCAAATCCTTGGTAATAGTTGGGCAACCTCAGAGCAAACACAAGGCTACCTAGTGTGAGAAATTAAAATGTCACGCTTTCAGCAATGAGAATTTCTATTCACAATTTTGGTGATAAAATGTTGCCATCGGTGCATGGAACTGTTTCTATGATAAAAGCAGTGAACTCCTTGAAAAGAAACAGGATAAGTGTCGAGTGAAGAACAGGACTGAAGACCAGAGGAATAAACAGACGGGACAAAATATTTGGCAGAATATGGTGGTTCCTGTGTTGTTGGGAATAGTGTAATGTCATCCATGGAATGCAACCACTCAGCATTGAACAATGCAGACTGTATTGTTAGATAGATGGTTCTGGAATTTCAGTACTTCGGAAGAATAATTTTTATCTTCTTGACAGCTGTACCTATGTTTGTTTACCACCCTAAGAGATCAAAACCTTGAATAGAGTCTACATTAGCACAGACGCCGCATTGGCTGTGGAAAAATGTGGGTTGATGGTCTGAATGAATTGTTCTGCTTCATATTTTTCTCAACTTAATCTGAAGGAGCTCAAAGTTACAGGCAACCTATGCTCCACCTGACAGTGGAATGCTTAACACTGGCACTGCTGGATAAACAAACTAGAAATATGTCGGAAGAGATTTTTCAACTTCCCTGTACCTGGACACATTGGATCACTATTCATTCATGGGACATGGGCACTGCTGACTGCCCATCATTTATTGCCCATCCTGAGAAACCCTTGAGAAGGTGGTGGTGAGCTGCCTCCTTGAATCGCTGCAGTCCATGTGCTGTGGGTTGACCCACAATGCCGCTAGGGAGGGATTTCCAGGATTTTGACCCAGTGACTGCGATATATTTCCAAGTCAGGATGGTGAGTGGCTTGAATGGGAACTTGCAGGTGGTGGTGTTCCCATGTGTCTGCTGCCCTTGTCCTTCTAGGTGGAAGTGGTTGTGGGTTTGGAAGGTGCTGCCTAAGGATCTTTGGCGAATTTCTGCAGTGTATCTTGTAGATAGTACACTCTGCTGCTACTGAGTGTCGGTGATGGAGGGAGTGGATGCTTGTAGATGTGGTGCCAATCAAGCTGGCTGCTTTGTCCTGGATGGTGTTGAATTTCTTGAATGTTGGAGCTGTACTCATCCAGGCAAGTGGGGAGTATTCCATCACACTCCAGACTTGTGCCTTGTAGATGGTGGACAAGGTTTGGGGAGTCAGGAAGTGAGTTACTTGCCGCAGTATTCATAGCCTCTGACCTGCTCTTGTAGCCAATGTGTTTCTGTGGCAAGCCCAATTGCATTTCAGGTCAATGGTAACCCCAAGGATGTTGACACAAGAAAATTGATCAGGGAGTTTAGTGCATCCCATGAGGGAGTTCATGGATCACAGAAGGAAAATTTGGAGGCATCATTTACATCAGAACATAGGACTTAGGAGTACAAGTAGGCCATTCAAACCTTTAAACCTGCTCCAGCAATCACTAAGATCGTGACTGATCTGGTTGTGGTTTTAAATCCACTTTCCCATCTGGCCTCTATAATCCTCGATTCCCTTATCTAACAAAACATCTCCTCACACTGCCTTGAATAAATTCATTGATCCAGCATCCGCTGCTTTCTGGGGACAAGAATTCCACAGACTAATGATCCTCTGAAGGAAAACATTTATCCTCATCCTCAACTTAAAAGGAGATCTCTTCTTCTTAAACTGTGTCCACTCATTCTGCTCTCCCCTGCATGTAGAAATGCCTCCCGGTATCAACCCTATCAAGTCCCCTCAGGAACTTATATGTTTCAATAAGGTCACCTGTCATCCTTCTAAACTGCTCAACCTTTCTTCATAAGCCACTCATCCCAGGATTGAGTTAATTGAATCTTCTTTGAACTATTTCTCATGCAATTTTATCTTTTTTCACAAGGAAACCAAAACTGTGCACAGTATTTCAGACGTAGCCTCACCAAAGCTTCCTAGAGCAGCAGTAAAACTTTCCTTTTTCCCACTTATTTAAACTTTCTGTACCCCTTTGTCAACTCTCAACCTCCTCTTGACAACTTACTTTCCTACCTATCTTGGTGTCATTGGCAAATTTAGCTATCATGCATTCGGTCCAAGCTATTGATGTAGATTGTAAATAGGTGAGGACCCAACACTGATCCCTAGGCACTCCACTGGTTATGGCTTGCAGAAAAGAACCATGCTTCCTGTTAGCTAATCATTCCTTTATCCATGCTAATATGTTATCCTCCACACCATATATTATCATCTTGTGTACTAACCTTTGATCTGGCATCTTATCAAATGCCTTCTGCAAATCTATGTATCATATCAATAGTTTCCCTTTCTCCATCTTGCATGCTACTTCCTCAAAAAAACTAAAACCATTTACTTAAATATGATTTCCCTTACCCGACTCTAACTTCCTTAATAATTGATTCCAGAAGTTTCCTTATGACAGATGTTAGACTAACTGGCCCAGTAGTTTTCTGCTTTCTGCCTCTCCTTTCTTGAATAGAAATGTTACATTTGCGACTTCCCAATCTACTGGGACCTTCCAGTATCAAGTTAGTTTTGTAAGATTCTAATCAATGCATCTATTATCTCTGCAAACACTTGTAAGATCTTAGGATCCAAGCCACCTGGTCCTGGCAACTGTCAGCCTTTAGGTTTAATGGTTTTCTCATCACCTATTCCCCAGTTTTGGTATTTGTTTTAAGTTCCTCCCTCCCATTCACCTTTTGATTTTCGCGTATCTTTGGAAAGTTTTCTAAGTCTTCTCCAGTGAAGAAAGGCGCAAAATACCTGCTCAGCGCCTCTGCCATTTCTTTGTTTTCCATGGTCAATTCCCAAGATGCACTCTCAGTCTAGGAGACCAACACCAAGCTTTAGTTAAAAGCAAAATACTGCGGATGCTGGAATCTGAAACAAAAACAGAAAATGCTGGAAAATCTCAGTAGGTCTGACAGCATCTGTGGGGAGAAAATAGAGCCAACGATTCGAGTCAGGATGACCCTTCATCAGAGCTAAGCTTAAGTCACTCTTTTCCCATTTGAGTAGTTGTAGGAGCTCTAACTATTTGTTTTTATATGACCAGCCATCTTTCTCTTATAGTCTACGTTCTCCCTTTCTTTATGTGATTTTTTGCTGGTTCTTAAAATCTGACTAATCTTCGAACACTAGTCTTTGCAGTTTTGTACAGAGTCCAGCAGTGCGGGGCAGATGCAGATGCACCGATCTCGGTGCTGACAACTCAGCGCCATGCTGCCGGCCTCTCCAATAGAAATAGGCCCTGCCCACTGATTTTTGAACTGATTCACGCTGAGACACTCTGCAGTGCAGAGTGTGGGAAATTCATTTTGAAACTCCCACTGAAAAAACAGCGGGATTTACTCCAGTTTTTACGCAAATAGGACACTTATATTTTGGGAGAATCGTCCCCATAATTTTCATCTTTAAAGTCATTTGGGTAGATGAAATGCTTATCATTTTAAAAACCCTTAAACATTAATAGTATAGTGGGGTTTATTTTGAAAAATTGCGTGACCATATATTAAGCGAGATTAAACTGAACAATTAATTATTCAATTTTGGGTAACTTAAGTAGTTCTGTTTCACGCTTTACTTTATGTCTGTTGGATTCCTCTGTTAATGCGCACTTGAATTTTGTTTAATTACTCAACAATGCCACTTTAGCCAAGTGGTTGGGATTTGCTACCATACAATGTGTCTCAGCTCTGCTGTGTGAGGGAGAAGATACCTGGCCAGTGTTCTACTGATGATCCCTAGCACCTCACCTTGAAGTTAGCTTACAGTTGAAGGGTTAGAATTAAATCAGGTTTGGATATGAGATCTCCTATTGTCAAACAGTTGCACTCCAGTCAAGATTTAAACTTAGTGAGTAGCACAGTGGCACAGTGGTTAGCACTGCTGCCTCACAACGCCAGGGACCCGGGTTCGATTCCTGGTTTGGGTCGCTGTCTGTGCGGAGTCTGCACATTCTCTGCGTGGGCTTCCTTCCTTCTTCCCACAGGCTGAAAGACCTGCTGGTTAGGTGCATTGACCATGCTAAATTCTTCCTCAGTGGACACGAACAGGCGCCGGAGTGTGGCGACTAGGGGATTTTCACAGCAACTTCATTGCAATGTTAATGTAAGCCTACTTGTGACGCTAACAAATAAACTTTAAGCTAAATTCAAATCAAGAATACAAGAAGGATATTCACCCATTATAATTATTGGTTCTTGTTTGATTTGTACTATTGAAAGGGAAACGTATTAGATTCTCTGGATTATCAGTTTGGATTTAGGACTCAACGCGTATAAAGTTGTGATTTAAATTAATTAAGCCCGAATTTTACAACGTCCGCCCACTGTATTTGTTTGGTGGGTGGTGGGCAGATACAGGTTTACCTGGAACCTTCAGGAAATAAAGCTAAACTTTGAATAACAGGCAGAATAGTAGGGGAAAAACAGACAGTTCACAAACAGTCAAAAATCAACTGTTGGTTAACTAAGAGTCTGTTCCCTTCCCAATTAATGTGGGAATGTCAGGAACACAAAGCAATTGCGGGTGTATGGGGGAGGGGTGGTTTGAGGCAGGAAGTCATTTGATGAAATCTCCAGGAATGCATGTGATCATAATTGGCAACCCCAGAATCATTGAGCCAGAATGCACCATTCTGTTCACCTGGCATCTAACTAACCTTTCGAAAATTCCCCTCCCTATGTTTGCTCACGATGAGATTCTCTGGTCCTGTCACTGTCAATGGGATTCCCATTGATGTCACGCCACGCCACACGGGCAGGGATGCACTGCCGGCGGTCCGGAGAATCCCGCCAGCGCGATCGGTCGGAGAATGCTGGCCATGCATCTTTGAGCAATAGAAATGAGCTACTTGCTGCATTCTCCATGGCAACATCCTGACTGATCAGAGTTGACGTGCCAACCAATCAGCACCAATTTCTCATGCTGTATAAGTTGTTGCTTCCTTTGAAATTTGGCATTCTTGCATCTGTCCTGATGAATGCGAGATGAAAATCCGGTGATAAAGAAGGACTGTAAGAAAAAGGATAACCGGACGTGGATAACGAAGGAAATAAAGGAGAGTATTAAAATAAAATCAGATGCGTACAGAGTGGCCAAAAATAGTGGAGAATTAGTGGATTGGGAAAACTTTAAAGAAAAACAAAGAACGACTAAGAAAGCGATTAAGAAAGGAAAGATAGATTATGAAACGAAACTAGCTCAAAATATAAAAAATGATAGTAAAAGTTTTTACAAGTATATAAAAAGGAATAGAGTGGCTAGAGTGAATGTTGGACCCTTGGAAGATGAGAGGGGGGATTTAATAGTGGAAAACGAGGAAATGGCTGAGACTTTAAATAAGTTCTTTGTGTCGGTCTTCACGGTGGAAGACACAAATAGTTTACCGAATATTAGAGATCGAGAGTTGGTGGGAGGGGAGGTCCTTAATACAATTACTGTTACTAAGGAGGTGGTGCTTGTTAGACTAATAGGACTGAAGGTAGACAAGTCCCCGGGCCCAGATGGAATGCATCCCAGGGTACTGAAAGAAATGGCTGAGGTAATAGCAGATGCGTTAGTAGTAATTTATCAAAGTTCGCTGGACTCTGGGGTAGTGCCGGCTGACTGGAAAACAGCTACTGTTACGCCGCTGTTTAAAAAAGGAAGTAGACAAAAGGCGGGTAACTACAGGCCGGTTAGCTTAACGTCCGTACTTGGGAAGATGCTAGAGTCCATTATTAAAGAGGAAATAACAGAGCACCTGAATAAGAATGGTTCGATCAAGCAGACGCAGCATGGATTCATGAAGGGAAAGTCGTGTTTGACGACTCTACTGGATTTTTATGAAGATGTGACTAGTGCGGTTGACAGAGGGGAACCGGTGGATGTGGTGTTTTTAGATTTCCAGAAGGCGTTCGATAAGGTGCCTCACAAAAGGTTGCTGCAGAAGATTGGGGTACACGGAGTTAGGGGTAAGGTGTTGGCGTGGATTGGGGATTGGCTATCTAACAGGAAGCAGAGAGTTGGGATAAATGGGTGCTTTTCTGGTTGGCAGTTGGTGACCAGTGGCGTGCCGCAGGGATCGGTGCTGGGGCCTCAATTGTTTACCATTTACATAGATGATCTGGAGGAGGGGACTGAATCTAGGGTATTCAAGTTTGCTGATGACACGAAGGTGAGTGGGAAAGCGAATTGCGTGGAGGACGCGGAAAGTCTGCAGAGAGATTTGGATAGGCTGAGCGAGTGGGCGAGGATCTGGCAGATGGAATATAACGTTAGCAAATGTGAGGTTATCCACTTTGGAAGAAATAATAGTAAATTGGAATATTATTTAAATGGAGAAAAATTACATCGTGCGACTGTGCAGAGGGACCTGGGGGTCCTTGTGCACGAATCGCAAAAACTCAGTCTGCAGGTGCAGCAGGTGATCAAGAAGGCGAATGGAATGTTGGCCTTTATCGCGAGGGGGATAGAATATAAAAGCAGGGAGGTCTTGCTGCAACTGTACAAGGCACTGGTGAGGCCGCAACTGGAGTACTGTGTGCAGTTTTGGTCCCCTTATTTGCGAAAGGATATATTGGCCTTGGAGGGAGTGCAGAGAAGGTTCACCAGGTTGATACCGGAGATGAGGGGTGTAGGTTATGAGGAGAGATTAAACAGATTGGGTCTGTACTCGTTGGAGTTTAGAAGGATGAGGGGTGATCTTATAGAGACATATAAGATAATGAAGGGGCTGGATAGGGTAGAGGTGGAGAGATTCTTTCCACTTAGAAGGGAAACCAGAACTAGAGGGCACAGCCTCAAAATAAGGGGGGGCCGGTTCAGAACAGAGTTGAGGGGGAACTTCTTCTCTCAGAGGGTAGTGAATCTCTGGAATTCTCTGCCCATTGAAGTGGTGGAGGCTTCCTCGTTGAATATGTTTAAATCACGGGTAGATAGTTTTCTGATCGATAAGGGAATTAGGGGATATGGGGAGCAGGCGGGTAAGTGGAACTGATTCGCTTCAGATCAGCCATGATCTTGTTGAATGGCGGGGCAGGCTCGAAGGGCCAGATGGCCTACTCCTGCTCCTATTTCTTATGTTCTTATGTTCTTATGAAAAGCTTCAACAGCATGTGTGTATTTTCAGCAACATTCAAGTTCTGTACAAGAAAATGATAAATATCTTAGAATGCATTATTGCCGACTCTATTGGATTCTGTGTTCTTTCTGCTCTCCGTTAACATTTGTTTTAACGATATCTCTCTCTGAAATATTTAAAATATAAACACCATTGCTTTCAGTAGGAGGCCACGTGGTGGTAGTGGTAGCTTCTCTGGGCCAGGATCTCTTGGTTCATCTCCAGGATACACCAGGACTTGTTGGCCACAGGATTGTTCATGATGTGGTTCAAAGGGCTGATAATCAGCTCGGGAATCTCTCCACTACTTCCCCACTATTCCCCAAAGGGAGAAAAGTGCGTGTGAAGATATGCTTAAAAGAAAATTGCTTTCAGTGAACTTAAGAGTTTTAACAGTGGTTTACAAGGTAATGAACAGTCTG
Source organism: Mustelus asterias (assembly GCF_964213995.1). NCBI lineage: Eukaryota > Metazoa > Chordata > Chondrichthyes > Carcharhiniformes > Triakidae > Mustelus > Mustelus asterias. The sequence goes on from NC_135807.1 coordinate 130,678,704, forward strand.
GTAACCTACCCCATTCAGTCAAACACATTGAAGGAAATTGAGTGTGACATCAAAGTGGATGCGCATCTGCTAAGTTCACAGAAAGTTCATAATTTACTAATCTAAAGTGTCATTTTTCATGTTCTTACATGGTTTGGTTCTTACTTCCCAAAGATCTAAGGAATGTCAGTTGGGATTGTCAAATGCCAACAAATTAGGGGGAAGAAAATCACTTTACAAGTGCCACAGTCCATCAGGTGGATTCTGGTCCCTGTGTAATGAAAGTAATGATTTTGAACACTGTACACAGTTCCCTATATGGTCAGGGCATTTTCCTTCCAGTGCCAAATAAAAAGGATGTGGTGGGGAAGGAGGGGGTGGCGGGGGGAGCGGGGGGTGAGTTTGGGCATTGCTGGCCGGCCAGCATTTATTGCCCACCCCTAGTTGCCTGTGGCAATTGTCAACCACATTGCTGTGGCTCTGGAGTCACAGGTAGGCCAGACCAGGTAAGGACGGCAGATTTCTTAAGTTTAAGTTTATTTATTAGTGTCACATGTAGGCTTACATTAATGCTGCAATGAAGTTACTGTGAAAGTCCCCGAGTCGCCACACTCCGGCGCCTGTTTGGGTACATTGAGGGAGAATTTAGCACGGCCAATGCACCTAACCAGCACGTCTTTTGGACTGTGGGAGGAAACCGGAGCACCCGGAGGAAACCCACGCAGACACGGGGAGAAGGTACAAACTCCACACAGACAGTGACCCAAGCCGGGAATCGAACCCGGGTCCCTGGTGCTGTGAGGCAGCAGTGCTAACTACTGTGCCACCCTAGATTTCCTTTCCTAAAGGACATCAGTGAACCAGATGGGCTTTTCCCACAATCAACAATGCTTTCATGGTCATCAGTAGATTCTGAATTCCAGATATTTTTTATTGAATTGAAATTTCACCATCTGCTGAGGCAGGAACCCAGGTCCCCAGAACATTAGCTGAGTTTCTGGATTAACAGTCTAGTGATAATACCACTAGGCCATCTCCCTCACCCGCGCACCCCCCCCCACCCCCCCCCCCCCCCCCCCGAGTGGTGGAGGGAGGAGATGGGGAAGAGAATTATTCACCCTTCATAATTAACTATGCTTTTCTATGTTTCTACAGATCTAGCTCTTGGGGCTAAAGGGATGAAGGGATATGGGGGGAAGGTGGGATCAGATATAGAATTTGATGATCAGCCATGATCAAAATGAATGGCGGAGCAGACTCGAAGGGCCGACTCCTGCTTCTATTTTCTACGTCTTTTTCTTACGTAACTCAGTTAGAATCATAGAATCCTACATGCAGAAGGAGGCTATTCGGCCCATCGAGTCTGCACCGACCACAATCCCACCCAGGCCCTATCCCCATGCACTTACATTAGCTAGGCCCCTGACTAAGGGGCAATTTAGCACGGCCAATTCACCTAACTTGCACATCTTCGGACTGTGGGAGGAAACCGGAGCACCCGGAGGAAACCCACGCAGACACGGGGAGAACATGCAGACTCCACACAGACAGTGCCCCAAGCCGAGAATCAAATCTGGGTCCCTGGTGCTGTGAGACAGCAGTGCTAACCACTGTGCCACCGTGCCGTTACTACTAGTTAACACCAATGAGAATATTCAAAAGTTGAGGATCAAAGAAAGATGATTGAGCTACAATTGAATGAGTTTCTCTTTGATGAAAAAGATTTGGGGATTTTTTTGAAATTGCAATTAGCAGAACACAGCAAATACAGATTTATTATTTATTCCTACAAACCCTTAATATATTTCCAAATGTTTTCCCTTTCAATGCTGTGTGCTCTATGTTAGTATGGGTACCGTGTGTAGCCTGACTTCCCCACTTCCGGCTGTCTGTGATATTTCCCATGACGGGGTAATATAAGTTTTAATACATTGGCAGGAAATTAACTATGGCCACAGTCATTCCATGTCTATAATAATGCTTGTTAGCAATCTGCAGATGGATTCAGCAGGGGATGGGGCATTTCCTTGGTCTAACTTGCCGCGATTTGTTTAAACAGTTTTGCCTTGTCACGGAGGGAACATTAACGCAATAATGGTGCGTGTATTAGGCACGAATATACATTCTCCAGATCCAGCGACGTGAGGAAGATAAATTCCACAGATGTCATGCTGGTCAGTGGCCACAAGGCTTCTAAACAGCCCAAAATTCAGAATAGGAGACAGAACAACGATTTCTTTAATACTTGAAACAGCAAACATGACTCCTAACTGTTGATGTGGATTCACCCATTTGAATCAAGGCATTTGTAATGGTTAATGTAGGAAATGACTGCAAACTTGGTCATTCAAAATATGCACTTGGCACGAAAAGGGCAGAGGCATCTGTGATGGATTTCAAGACTTCAGAGAGTATCAGTTGACACCTCAATGGTAGATTGTGTACCGAGAAATCTTCTGACTGCTCACCATTGTGTGAAAGCTGAAAAATGAATCACTGCTTGAACTTTCTTCACCTGCAAGTATCTGTGTATAAATGACACCTGTACCGACTGCAATTGTTCATCTACTTAGCATGAAACCTGATGACGTTTAAACACAAAAAAAATGTTGCTTTCGATTTCAGAGAATTCAGATCTAGGGCAAAGCAAAAATCAAACTATTGACAGTATTCACATATTTGCAACAGCTTCTGGTTCAGGACAATTAGGTAGCGTTGACATTTATATTTTGGTTTGACTTACTATTGGCAGGTGCAGATTTACTCATTGCACCATATTGAAGGAGAAAATGCTGGAAAATCTCAGCAGGTCTGGCAGCATCTGTAAGGAGAGAAAAGAGCTGACGTTTCGAGTCCCGATGACCCTTTGTCAAAGCTGCTTCTCTTTTGGTTTCAAATTCCAGCATACGCAGTAGTTTGCTTTTATCTCTAACATCCATGCTTTTCTCAACAGTGAATACTGATGAGAAATATTCATTTAGGATCTCACCCATCTCTTGTGGATCCGCACATAGATGATCTTGCTGATCCTTAAGAGGTCCTACTCTCTCCCTCATTACTCTTTTGCCCTTTATGTATTTGTAGAAGCTCTTTGGATTCTCCTTTGCCTTTATGCACCGTATTGAAGGTTGGAATCAAAATGATACAGAACTGAAAGGGGCCATTTGGCCCACCATGCCCGTACTGGCTCTTTGAAAGACCTATCCGATTAGTCCCTCTCCCCTGATGGTTACCCACAGCCCTGGTTAAAGAGGGATGCACAACACTCAGTGTCAGGCTAACCAGAAAAGCGGCAATGGTGTTGCTAAATCACCAGTTTTCAATATTGGTTCTTGGGCTGCAGGGGTCATTGGCAAGGCGGTCATTTATTGTCCATGCTTAATTGCCCTTGAGATGGTGGTGCTGGTCCTTCTTCTCACCCAGCAGCGGTCCTCGTGGTGAAGGTGCTCTTACAGGTTGGCCCCCCCTAGTAAACACGTTCGGTCCACTACTGTGTAAATCGAAGCATTGATCATAGAGTCATAGAGTTATAGAGTTTTACAGCATGGAAACTGGCCCTTCGGCCCAACTTGTCCATGTGACCCAGTTTTTACCACTAAGCTAGTCCCAATTGCCCGCATTTGGCCCATATCCCTCTATACCCATCTTACCCATGTAACTGTCTAAATGCTTTTTAAAAGACAAAATTGTACCCGCCTCTACTACTACCTCTGGCAGCTTGTTCCAGACACTCACCACCCTCTGAGAGAAACAATTGCCTCTCTGGACACTTTTGTATCTCTCCCCTCCCACCTTAAACCTATGCCCTCTAGTTTTAGACTCCCCTACCTTTGGGAAAAGTTGTTGACTATCTACCTTATCTATGTCCTTCAGTATTTTATAGACCTCTATAAGATCACCCCTAAGCCTCCTACACTCCAGGGAAAAAAGTCCCTCTATCCATCTAGTCTGCACTGACAATAACTTTATTTTTATTCATTCGTGGGACATGGGCGTCACTGGCTGGCCAGCATTTATTGCCCATCCCTAGTTGCCCTTGAGAAGGTGGTGGTGAGCTGCCTTCTTGAAACGCTGCTGTGGGTTGACCCACAATGCTGTTAGGAAGGAAATTCCAGGATTTTGACCCAGCGACTGCAAAGGAACGGTGATATATTTCCATTTCAGGATGGTGAGTGGCTTGGAGGGAAACATGCAGGTGGTGGTGTTCCCATTTATCTTGCTGCCCTTGTCCTTCTAGATGGAGCTAATCCCATTTTCCTGCGCTTGATGGAGGGAGTAAGGTGCAAAAACAACCCCACAGTACAGGAGACTGTTCGACACATTACATTAGTTCTGGTTCTCAGTCCCAGATCTTGTCCTGAATCAGACTTATATGGAACATGTCTGTTTCACGCCAATTCCGGATGGGCGAACGTGGTGGTAAAGGGGGAAGTGCTGGAAAAGTTGGGCATGCAGCCCATTAAGTCAATTTAAATGCATGCAAATGCATTTAAATGGCCGTCGCGCCTGTTTTAGTCACGGTCCTGATCGCGACCATTTTCGGACCTTAGTAAAGGGGGAACTGGTGCTGAGGCGGGCGCGGATCACGCTACTCGCCTCACGGCCGACTTTTTCCAAATTTTTCCACTCTTGATCAGCAGTTATCTCCTCTATAATGCATCTGGATTTTTTTTTGATATTCAGAAAGCAGGTTGCCATAGAAGTTACTTCACTAATCAGGTTCTTGTATTGTTTATTGGGAACTGTAAGAAATGGATAAATGTCCTCACAGGTCAGACGGGTGCCCAGATCAAAAAAGAGGACCAGGAAACATGGGAAATAACTTCCGTTGGTCAACATGGTTGCCAAACGCAGCCATGGTAAAGGGATATGCAAATATGGTGTAAAATCATGAAAGGATACAGCAGAGAAGGAGGCCATTCATTCCATTTTCCCTGTGACAAACACAAATGATCTGTGATCTGAATGAAATCGCATAAATTACAAGGGCAATTCAGTTAGTTTTACTTCAAGCGAGATTGGTACCAGGGACCTATGGTTAAGGGACACATGTATAAAAAGCATGACCTGTAGTCGCTGAAAAGGGCAAATATAAAATTGCTCGCTTGGTCAAAAACAACATGCAAAAACAAGCACATAAACAGACAAGAAAAAATTTAACACCAAATTTCAGTGCACCTTTTTAAAACCTGCAAAATCCAAGCTTTGGTATTTGTGGACGAGCTTCACAATTCATAGAATGCCTACAGTGCAGAAGGAGGCCATTCAGCCCATCGAGTCTGCACTGGCCACAATCCCACCCAGGCCCTATCCCCATGACTCCATGTATTTACCCTGCTAATCCCCCTGACACTAAGGGCCCGATTTTACCATCGTGTTGCACCTGTTTTCGTTCACGAAAACTTGGTAAAGTCGGCCGTGAGGCGAGTAGCGTGATCCGCGCCCGCCTCAGCACCAGTTCCCCCTTTACTAAGGTCCGAAAATGGTCGCGATCAGGACCGTGACTAAAACAGGCGCGACGGCCATTTAAATGCATTTGCATGCATTTAAATTGACTTAATGGGCTGCACGCCCAACTTTTCCAGCACTTCCCCCTTTACCACCACGTTCGCCCATCTGGAATTGGCGTGAAACAGACATGTTCCATATAAGTCTGATTCAGCCGCTCCATCAGTGAGGGTTAGTGAGAAGGTAAGTGTGAGTGTCCACTGCCACTTTGCTTGAGATCAGTGGAAGGGGGGGTCCACTGCCACTCTGCCTGAGATCGATGGGGGGGATGGGATAGAGGGGTCCGTGATTGGTCTGGTGGTGGGGGGATAAGGGGGTCAGTAATGTTGTGGGGGTGGGGCAATATCTGTGGGGGCCAGGGAGAGGCATTATCCATCCCGGGAGCGATGCGGCAGGGGAGCTGGATTCTATCATTTCTTTTGCGCATGCGCAGTTGGAGGTACCTATCGGAGCTGCAGCATTTCGGGTGTGTTAAGCCCCGCCCACAGGCTTGTGCAGTGAGATTTGGAATTGCTGCTATTTTTTCAGGCAGAGTGCGTATGGGGGTACCCAAGAATGGGTCTAAATGTCGGATCTGAAACACTCTCAGTTTCAAGTCCGCCCAGCACTTAGAATCAAAATGGTAAAATAGTGCCCTCAGTGGCAATTTTAGCATGGCCAATCCACCGAACCTGCACATCTTTGGAGTATGGGAGGAAACTGGAGCACCCGGAGGAAACCCTCGCAGACACAGGGAGAAGGTGGAAACTCCACACAGACAGTGACCCAAGACAGGAATCGAACCCGGGTCCAGTTAGTCACAGTCCCCTGCTCATTCACCATAACCTTGCAATGTTCCCCCCTCGAGTATTCAACCAACTCCCTTTTAAAAGTTTCTCCTGAATTTGCTTTCCGCTGCTCTCTCAGGCTACTGTGTTATCCAGACCATAACAATTCACTGTGTTTAATAAATAAATCCTCATGTCGCCTCTGCTTCTTTTGCAATCACCTTAAATCCATGTCCTCTGATTGTCGACCCTTATGCAAGTTCTCCTTAGTTACTCTATCAAAATCATGCATTGTTGGAAGAGAGGCGCTGAGGTGAACAATAAGGATAACTGTCAATTATTGCCACCTTCTATAAGGGTATGAGTGTCAAATTCTCCACATTGCTACACTTGGAAGTAATTGGCAAGTATCAAAAATTTGCAGAAGTTCCAATTCAAGGAGGCCGAGGGTGCCTGAGTAAATTTGCACAAGAATATTATTATCCCAAATTTATCCAGCTGGAAATGAAAATATTTCTGGATTATTCGAGCAGGCGACAATGGTCAGGTTAGCTGCTGAGAGCAACTGCTCAAACTATTTTCACACACACGGTAGAGATATTCACACAAATAGAATTGACCATATCAAATGCCTCATTCTGCTTTCCAATCTTAACCTAAGTAGGTGTTTTACCAGACCAAACATTACAAGCATCCTTACATAGTCTTTGCCCCTCTCTGCAAAATCACACCTCAAACTCGGCAAGTTATCAATAAGATTAAAAGAACATGCATTTGAATAGCACCTTTCTCAACCACAGGATGACTCTAAGTGCTTCACTGCCATAAGAACGTAAGAACATTCAGACTCAGAGCAGGAGCAGACCATACGACCTCTCCAGCCAGCTCCTTTCAATCCAGTCTGTGAAGTAGTGTAGTCATTGTTGTAATGGAGGAAACATGGCGGCCAACTGATTTGTCGCAAGCCCCCACAGTCAGCAACATGACAGTGACTAGACAGTCTCAGTGATCATAGAAACATAGAAACATAGAAACATAGAAACTAGAAGCAGGAGTAGGCCATTCAGCCCTTTGAGCCTGTTCCATCATTCATTTTGATTATGGCTGATCATCGAATTCAATATCCTGATTCCCCCCTTCCTCCCATATCCCTTGATTCCTTTGGCCCCAAGAGCTATATCTTATTTTTTCTTGAAATCAGATAACGTTTTGGTCTCAACTACATTCTGTGGTAATGAATTCCACACATCACCACTCTCTGGGTGAAGAAATTTCTCCTCACCTCAGTTCCCCTTATCCTCAAACTATGACCACAAATTCTGGACTCCCCAACCATCAGGAACATTCTTTCTGAATCCACCCTGTCTATCTCTGTTAGAATTTTATAAGTTTCTATGAGATCCCCTCTCACTCTTCTATACTCCAATGAATATAATCCTAACCGACTTCGGCTCTCCTCATATGACAGACCTGGCATCCCATGAATCAGCCTGGTAAACCTTTGCTGCACTCCCTCTATAACAAGGATATCCTTCCTCAGATAAGAACACCAAAACTGCAGGTATGGCCTCACCAGCACCCTATACAATTGCAGCAAAACATCCCTGTTCCGATACTCAAATCCTCTCGCTATGAAGGCCAACATACCATTTGCCTTCTTCACTGCCTGCTGTACCTGCGCGCTTACTTTCAGCTACTGGTGCACGAGAACTCCAAGGTCTCGTTGAGCCTCTCTCGACTTACACCCATTCAAGTAATAATCTGTCTTCTTATTATTGCTATCAAAGTGGATAACCTCACATTTATCCACATTATGCTGCATCTGCCATGCAGATGCTCACACACTCAGCCTGTCTCAATCACACATGATGGTTGAGGGATAAATATTTGTCAGGAGAGCTATGGGGCTAATTCCCCTTTCTCCTCTGAAATATTACCACGGAACATTTTGTGTCCATCGGAGGATTTTGTAAACCTCAATCAGGTATCCCCGCAACCACCGCTCCCCCCCCCCCCCCCCCCACCTCCCCCAGCCTTTTCTGCTCTAGGGAGAACAACACCCAGCCTATCCAGCCTCACTTCACAGCTGGTTATGCTACTTGGTTCGTATAAAATCGAATGGGAGGTGACTTGTGTGGAACATAAATACCGCCATTGGCCAGTTGGGCTGAATGGCCTGTTTCCGTGCTGTAAATTTGATGCAATTCTCTAATAAATACTGTTCCCTCTGCATTTGTTTCCCCTTTACAAAAGATCCCGTCACTCTGAACGCTGTTATGCGTGATTATCTAGAATGTAATTGTGTTTTTGTTCCATGCGAGACTAAATTATCCTCATGGATTTTCAGTCTAAGATTTCTCGTGTCAACCCCTAATCACCCAGAAGTAGGGAAAGTTTTTCAATGTCCTGGAAAACGAGCGGCTGTTTTATTTATTTATTTTTCACCGTTTCTAAATGTCTTTCTTTGCGTGGGGTGGGAAATGATAATTAGAGTCAATATAATCATTTACTGAGGGAGCACCTTGTCCTTGCAGTGTTTATATCATCATCAAAGATCTGCCTTTAGGCATTAACTTGTTAATAATTTAAGGTGTGCTCTGCATACTTTTATCACGAAGCCTGGTTATTGAGTTTGTAAACCAGATGATGATTTATGGTAACACCTTGATGTGAGTCACACTCATTAAATAGGACAGCGCAGACCTTGGGGTGCGACATCCTTCTCCTCATGGAGGGTTGAAAATCTTTGGTGTGCACCAACTTATCTTTTGCGACTTAAACCCGCTGTTGTGCCTTCGTCCTCTTGTGATCACGGATTTAGGAGCACAGAAGGATGCCATTCGGCCAATTATCCAATTCCCTTTCCAAAAGCTACTGTTGAATTCTCTGTACAGCGCGGCAGCGCAGTGGTTAGCCTCGCAGCGCCAGATACCTGGGTTCGGTTTCGGCCTCAGGTGACTGTCTGTCTGGTTTCTGCACGTTCTCCCCGTGTTTGCGTGGGTTTCCTCCGGGTGCTCTGGTTTCCTCTCACAGTCCAAAGATGTGCAAGTTAGGTAGATTAGCCATGTTAAATTGCCTCTTAGTGTCCAAAGATGTGCGGGTTTGGTGGATTGGCCATGGTAAATTGCCCCTTAGTGTCCAAAGACGTGCAGGTTAGGTGGATTGGCCCTTAATGTCAGAGGGATTAGCCGGGTAATTATGTGAGGTTACAGGGATAGGGCCTGGGTGGCATTGTTGTCAGTGCAAGCTCGCTGGGCTGAATGGCCCCTTTCTGCACTGCAGGGATTCTATAAATTAAACTGTATCACCACACTAAGGTGGCCCCAATACAGATACAGCTCCAAGTGAATGGACCCCCATTGAATGTGGAGGTGGATATGAGTGCAGCAGTATCCACTGTAGGGGAAGTAGAATTTAGAAGATTACATTTGGACATCTCTTCATTCAAGTTGAAGGCTTGATGGGCTGAATGGCCTCTTTCTGCACTGTAGGGATTCTATGAACTTGCTATCCCCAGTCAGTCATAACAACTCGCTGTATAAAAAGAAACTCTCCTGGTTCGTGTTTTCTTTAATCTGTCTTCTTGGCTTGAAATAAAAGCTATTTGCCTTTTTAAAAAATATATTTGAAAAATAGAAACATTTCGGAGGACACAGGGAAAGATCCGAGGAGTCGGAGGAAACAGGCAAGTCTCTGAGAGCCAGTACGGATGTGATCGGCTGAATGTCTTCCTTCAATGTCACACTGCTCCATCATGTCCTCTGTGGCTCAGTTAGTAACTCTCTTGTTTTTCAGAAAGGAGAGTTCCAAGTTCAAGTCCCACTCCAGTACCTTTGGGACAAATGGGATCAAAGGTTATGGGGAGAAAGCAGGATTAGGCTATTGAGTTGGATGATCAGCTATGATCGTGATGAATGGTGGAGCAGGCTCGAAGGGCCAAAGGACCTCCTCCTGCTCCTATCTTCTCCATTTCTATGTCAGCTGACCAGGTAGACAATGTAACCTATGGCAAAATGATGTGGTGGTCAGCTGACCAGTTGACCCCGGTATAAATAGAAAGCAGGTAGGGATTATGGCCTCCTCCTGCTCCCTATCTTCTATGTTTCTATGTTACTGTCTGTTTAGAGCTTGCAATTTCTCCCCGTGTCTGTGTGGGCTTCCTCCGGGTGCTCCGGTTTCCTCCCACACTTCAAAGATGTGCAGGTTAGCACATAGTGTCCCATCGTGTCTCAGGATGTGTAGGTTAGGGGGATTAACGGGGTAAATACATGAGGTTACAGGGATAGGGCCTGGGTGGGATGATCTATCAGAGAGCTGGTGCAGACCCAACAGGTCGAATGACCTCCTTCTGCACTGGAGGGATTCTGTTAAAAAAAACAAAGCCACAGCTCAGAGTGGACCGGACAAGCCTGAATGCACTTCCTTACTTGCTCCAAAAACTAAATTCAAATTGAATCCAATTCATGGTCCCCACAAGAGAGACATACAATCTCCAAGCTGACAAGATGAGGCATTGCACCCCATCTTGGGCTTAATCTTAGCCAAAAGGCCGACAAACAGCCCCTTTGTCTCATGTCCAGCCCTGGAGTTGGACTTGAACTCTGTACCCTGCGACTCAGAGGAGGGTGAGAATGCCACCAAGTGAGCCACAACTGACCATCAGTGTCCAGAAAAATGTACATAACGAAAGGAAGGAACCATTACGTAAAATCACAAAATGCACTCCATAACTTCTGACAATGTGAGCTGGGAACATATCAGTTCTTTAAACAGTAAATTCAATTAATCTGCTATTCTAGAAGGAGCAGCTCTGTTCCAGGAAGGGGGAGGAAGAGCACGACTAGGGGTGGAACAGCCTGAACTGTTACCAGTAGCAACGTGTCTGCTTTGCAGCGTCCAAGGTGGCAGCAGAAAGACACGGCGATTCTATTTTCATTTCCATAATGCCGTCTTTAAAACGTTTAAATTTTGCCATCTTCACCGTTATTGAAAAGATTCCTGAAGATTTTATTGAAATCTGCCAATAAGTAGGCAGTTGAAAGCCAGAAATTCTGTTCAAAGCAATAGAGGAATGAATTATCAGTCCCCATTTTGGGACTTCCCAGAGGCTAGTTAATAATGTCGGCGTCAATAATACACTTACGCTCATTTTACTATTGCTCTTTGATGCTTTCCCATCTACGCCCTCGCTATGACTGTAACACTACATTCTGCACACTCTCCTTTCCTTCTCTATATTTTAAAAATTTATTTATTATTGACACAAGTAGACTAACATGAACACTGCAATTAGGTTACTGTGAAAATCTCCGAGTCGCCACACTCTGGCGCCTGTTCAGGTACACTGAGGGAGAATTTAGCATGGCCAATGCACCTAACCAGCACGTCTTTCAGACTGTGGGAGGAAACCGGAACGCCTGGTGGAAACCCACACAGACAGGTGGAGATTGTGCAGACTCCGCACAGAGAGGGAGGCCGGGATTGAACCCAGGTCCCTGACGCTGTGAGGCAGCAGTGCTAACCACTGTGCCGCCCTGCCACTGTGCCACCGTGCTGCCCTGTACAGCGTGTACGGTATGCTTTGTCTGCATAACGCGCAAGAAACAATACTTTTCACTGTACACTAACACCATGTGACAATAATAAATCAAATCAAAATCAAATCTCAGCGTTATGCATTTTCGGAAAGATGAAAGGCCCATGTTTGCACGTTTAGCGGAAACTGCATGAACCACTTTGCTTAAATAATTAAGCACAGAACAAGTGCCAGCTCATAAAAGTAAACTGGGGCAAAGATTGGTTCATGAACATGCCCCGCCACTTCTTTAATTGCACATTGCAACTAATTGTTAAAAAGATGGTTTCCTCTGCCATTATTGAGTGCGGCAGTTCCACAAAGTGCCCGGAGGCGAGAGATGATTTCTTTGCTGTTGGTGCAATCAGCTCTGACCAATCAGTAATGAGGGTTAATCAGCTGATCGATTAGTCCCTGAACGGTTCTGTTCTGGCTCCTCTCTGACTGGCTCTAGCCTGGCCTGAGGGCAAGGGTTGGGAACTTTTAATTATCAGCAGCTATAGCACTGATTGAGTGGTCAATGGCTTTAGTACTCAGGCATCACAGCTTGAATAATAATAGATAACAATGCAAGCTCAGAACAGTGCAAACAGTGGGCCAGCAAGATACTTGGGATGGGTGTGTCGGAAGATAAGGAGAATCCTAATTTCACGAAGGGAGAAAGGGAATTTAAGGATGCTCTGGCTTGCAAAATTTTTCAAGAGTTTCAATTCGGATTTTATTTGGGAGAGGCGTTGTTGTTTTGGAAAAAAAACCTTGCGTGAAAAGCAGACGATCTTGTTCCAAAATCATTACAGTATGATTTTGCACGCATTTAGACACACGCTCCCTGCTTTGTGCCAGCATCATTACTAGTTATATTTCTCTCCACTGGCACGGTGCAGTCAATTCATAATTGTCCAGTTTTTCTAATTAATCACAAAAGATTTTTTGTTTTGCCTCCAGCTGATTCTGGGGTGACTCACAATGGCAAACCACAGCTCATACATCAAACACAGGCCTTATTTTGCTGGGTCCTTCTGCTAGGGAATGCTTTGCTTCTTACCAACACGGAGGTACTCACTGGGCATGTGCAGCCTGAAGCAAAGGCGAAAAGCAATGGGATCTGCCCTCAGCCCTCCAACTTGTGTTATTCTTTTCTCTATATCGGATGACGCTTTCTGGGGCCCGAACAGCTCTGGATGTTTTGGCACAGTTTCATTTATCGACACAAGCGCCTCACTCTGTTCAAAGCCCTCCCCAGAGCAAAAGGGACAGGATATGGGGTTTGACAGTCAACACGGTTCCAATGTGATTTTTGTCGTGATTGGTTACACTTCCAGTGGAGACGGAAGAAAAAAAAGTTCCTTGTAAAATTGACTTGATTTGATTTATTATTGTCACATGTGCTGGGATACAGTGAAAAGTATTGTTTCTTGTGCACTATACAGACAAAACATACCGTTGATAGAGCACATAGGGGAGAAGGAATGAGGAGGGTGCAGCATATAGTGTTGCAGTCATAGCTAGGGTGTAGAGAAAGATCAGCTTAATATACAATAGGTCCATTCAAACGTCTGATGGCAGCAGGGAAGAAGCTGTTTTTGTGTCGTTCAGTACATGTTCTCAGACTTTTGTATCTTTTCCCCAAAGAAGAAGGTGGAAGAGAGTATGTCCAATCATTCGTTGCCAGGGACCCTTTAAACAACAGAATATGATCAAAAGAAAACAATTTAAAAAATAATCTTTAGTCGAAAACGGAGGCCACAACGGGAGTTTGAAAGTTTGGTCCCAGCGTCCCTAAGTTAGGATGGGAGAATTGGCCGTGGATCTTTCTGTTGGTCTCTGTCCTGCTGGAAGTGTCTATTTATAGATTACCAAGTGAGCACCAGATGCCCTCTTAGCTGAAGTGTTCGCTGAGGCACACTGTGTAAGTTGCTCATGCAGAACTGGCAAGGCTGAGGCAATTGGAAGGTGACCACTGCCCCTAAAACCTCACCTGACATCCTGAGCAAAGGAGAAATGAAAATGGGCTGAAAAGGGGCAAAGGAGAGAAAAAGAAGGAACATTTGCTATTAAAAAAAGGTACTTTGGCTTATCTCAACTTTTCGCATAAAGGGTGGCAGAAATCTAGAACTCACAAAAGCTCTGGGATGGGGGGGACAACTGAAAATTTCAAAGCTGAGGTAGTTCGATTTTTTTGTTTGAAAGAAAGACTTGTGTATATTTTTATATATATAAAACATCTCATGATCTTGTCGTGTCCCAAAGCGCTTTATACCCATTTAAGCACTTTCCAAGTGTGGCCAGTTGTGTAAAGTTAGGGGAGAAAATTGAGAGTTAAAAAGCCAAGGCAGATAGATGGAATTAAAATGCAGATCAAGACACGATCAAATTCAATCACAGAGGCTTGAGGCCTTCTCCTGTTCCTACTTTCCAATACTCTGAATATATCTCGCGAATATATGAGCCACACAGACCATGGATGTCCCAGATTCAATCCCCCTTCTTGGGGCAGCACGGTGGCACAGTGGTTAGCACTGCTGCCTCACAGCGCCAGGGACCCGGGTTCAATTCCTGGCTTGGGTCACTGCCTATGTGGAGTTTGCACATTCTCCCTGTGTCTGCGTGGGTTTCCTCCGGGTGCTCCGCTTTCCTCCTACAGTCCAAAGATGTACAAGTTAGGTAGATTGGCCACGATAAATTGCCCCTTGGTGTCAGGGGGACTAGCTAGGGTGGATGCATAGTCCCTAGCCTAGCTAGGATTGTGGTCGGTGCAGACGTGATGGGCCGAATGGCCTCCTTCTGCACTGTAGGGATTCTATGACTATGACACTATGAAAGCTAATCATGTAGGAGAATGTCCATAAGACCATAAGATACAGGAGCAGAGTTAGGCCATCCGGCCCATTGAGTCTGCTCCGCCATTCGATCGTGGCTGATATGTCTCTCAACACCATTCTCCCGGCTTTTCCCTGTAACCTTTGATCCCCTTACCAATCAAGAACCTATCTCTCTGTCTTAAACGCACTCAATGACCTGGCCTCCACCACCTTCTGTGGCAATAAATTCCATCGATTCACCACCCTCTGGCTGAAGAAATTCCTCCTCATCTCAATTCTAAAGAGTCATCCCTTTACTCTGAGGCTGTGCCTCGGACCCTAGTCTCTCCTACTAATGGAAACATCTTCCCCATGTCCACTCTATCCAGATCTTTCAGTATCCTGTAAGTTTCAATGAGATCCCCCCTCATCCTTCTAAACTCCATCGAGTACAGACCCAGAGTCCTCATACGTTCTTCACAAGTCAAGCTTTTCATCCCCAGGGTCATTCTCATGAACCGCCTCTGGACCCTCTCCAGGGCCAGCACATCCTTCCTTAGATACGGGGCCCAAAACTGCTCACAATGCTCCACATGTATTCTGACCAGAGCCTGATAAACCCTCAGCTGTACATCCCTGCTCTTATATTCTAGCCCACGACAATGACATCAACAACAACAACTTGCTTTCATGTAGGGCCTGTTCATAGAATCATGGAATCATAGAATCCTACAGTGTAGAAGGAGGCCATTTGGCCCATCGAGTCTGCACTAATCACAATTACACCCAGGCCCTATCCCCATAACATGCGCATTTACCATAGCTAGTCCCCCTGACACTAAGGGGCAATTTAGCACGGCCAATCCACCTAACCCGCACATCTTTGGACTGTGGGAGGAAACCAGAACACCCGGAGGAAACCCATGCAGACATGGGGAGAATGTGCAAACTCCACACAGACAGTGACCCAAGCCGGGAATCGAACCCTGGACCCTGGCACTGTGAGCGTTAACCACTGTGCCACCATGCCACCCTTACATGGCAAAAACTTCCCAGACACCACCTGGTTATGCCATCCTGCGTTGAATAGCTTGAAAAGATTCCATGTTGGGGAAAAACGTTGACTGAAGAATGGTCATGTGGGAATGGGTATCAGGGAGCCAAAACGTTCCCAGAGTAAGACTGCACCTTCAAAGGAGGAAGGTTGGAAAATCTCCTAAAACCTGTTGTGCTTTGCTATAAAAACAAACCATTACCAATGTCAAATGCCAAGCAGGTTACTTCAACACAGTGAATATGACGCAACACCTTTCGCTGGAATCACAACTTGCTCAAAACCACTTTTATCCATTTCAGTGAATCAATCCACTCGAATTTTAAGAGCTGCACCTGTGGCACTGCCCAATCAGCTTTAACTCTGAATATTATTTGAAAATAAGCCAAAAAGGCAAGACCAGCAGACACCAATACACATGACTCACTATTTTTCACCAGCGCATCTTGTCTGATTCAGTGTTCCTCCTCTCAAATTCTTCATCCATTTAGGCCAAAATATAACTTCCTGTCACATTTGTACCACACCCAGCACATTCCGAGCAATTTGAAATTATATTTAGAGGCAATGTTTTTTTTTCAATATCAGTTTGACAACACCTTACGGTGCATCTTAAATGGTCCTGAATAACCAACCCCTGGCATGTATCAGTAGATTGCGATGGTGTGGAATTGAATTCAAAACCTGCGCATTTGAAAGCCTGCCTCACAGTGCCAGGGACCTGGGTTCGATTCCGGCCTCAGGTCATCGTCTGTGTGGAGTTTGCACATTCTCCCCGTGTCTGCCCACTGAGGTGGTGGAGGCTACCTCGCTGAATATGTTTAAAGCGCGGATGGATGGATTCCTGATCGGTAAGGGAATTAAGGGTTATGGGGATCAGGCGGGTAAGTGGTACTGATCCACGTCAGATCAGCCATGATCTTATTGAATGGCGGGGCAGGCTCGAGGGGCTAGATGGCCTACTCCTGCTCCTATTTCTTATGTTCTTATGTTCTTATGTCTGCATGGGTTTCCTCCGGGTGCTCCGGTTTCCTCCAACAGTCCAAGGATGTGCGGGTTAGGTTGGTTGGCCATACTCAATTGCCACTTATTGTCAGGGGGATTAGCAGGGTAAATATGTGGGGTTACAGGGATAGGGCCTGGGGGGGACTGTTGTCGGTGAAGACTCAAAGGGCCAAATGGCCTCTTTCTGCACTGTAGGGATTCAATGATTCTCTGAGGGGTGGCACGGTGGCACAGTGGTTAGCACTGCTGTCTCAGAGTGCCAGGGACCCGGGTTCAATTCCTGGCTTGGGTCACTGTGTGGAGTTTGCACGTTCTCCCCGTGTCTGCGTGGATTTCCTCCGGGTGCTCCGGTTTCCTCCCACAGTCTGAAAGACGGGCTGGTTAGGCGCATTGACCATTCTCCCTCAGTGCACCCAAACAGGCGCCAGAGTGTGGCAACTAGGGCATTTTCACAGCAACTTCATTGCAGTGTTAATGTAAGCCTACTTGTGACACTAATAAGTGAACTTTAAATAAACTAAATAAAAACAGGACGCAATTAACTGATCTTTGGGTGACTGCTACTGTTCATTTATAGCCCTGATGTGGAGATGCTGGCGTTGGACTGGGGTGGGCACAGTAAGAAGGAGCAGTGCTCCGAAAGCTCGCGATTCCAAATAAGCTTGTTGGACTTTAACCTGGCATTGTGAGATTTCTTACTGTTCTTTTATACATGTGGAATTCTTTGTGTTACTGGTGTGTTTTACAGAACCCAAGCAGTGGACCCAGACCATTGTTTAGTGAATAAAAGTGGACTGCACTCACCTTTGAAGCTGTGGTACAGTTAGTCAGAAAATTCGCAACATGTATAATTTATATGAAGTAGTAATCCACTTTTTAGATTCCACAGTGCATGGCTCTCTTTGTGTGGAAGGATGGTTCTTGAATCCAAATTACCAAAGGTTAAATCTTACAAATGACAGTGAGAGTGCCCTTCACCATCCTTTGAGTCAGAGGATATAGGAAGTGAGAGATTTAGCTATTCAAATGATTTCTGGAAAGGATTTTTGGACAGAAAACAAAATATGATGCAGGGTGTTCTGGTGAGCTGGTTATTATGTACATATAGTTTAACAGAATGTGTTCAATTGTAATAAAATTTGTATTATGTGCAAAGGAGTTGAAATTGCAGAACAGAGAGCGGAATTTTCATGCCTTGCTCATCGCGAAACCAGAAAACACCGCCCAAGGTCAACAGACCTTTCCGTGGTCCGCCCCTCACCCGCTTCGAATCCCATGGCGGGCAGGACAGTAAAATCCACCCCAGAATTGTTGAACTTCATGGAATTCCATAATTTTAAATTGTTACATAATGTGATCAGTGGGCCCAGAAACAGGAGAAGCGCCATGCAGAGCACCTTGATCTCTCTCCCTGGCCGTCACCGCAAGGTACCTTTTCTTTCACTGATGACACAGTGGCACAGAGATTAGCACTGGCGGGAAACATTAATCATAGAATCATAGAAACCCTACAGTGCAGAAGGAGGCCATTCGGCCCATCGAGTCTGCACCGACCACAATCCCACCCACATACTTACCCGCTAATCCCTCTAACTACGCATCTCAGGGACAATTTTTTTTTAACCTAGCCAATCAACCTAACCCGCACATCTTTGGACTGTGGGAGGAAACCGGAGCACCCGGAGGAAACCCACGCAGACACGAGGAGAATGTGCAAACTCCACACAGACAGTGATCCGAGCCGGGAATCGAACCCGGGACCCTGGAGCTGTGAAGCAGCAGTGCTAACCACTGTGCTACCGTGCCGCCCCAATCAAGTTCTTTCATTTTGTGCAGCATGGTGGCACAGTGGTTAGCACTGCTGCCTCACAGCTCCAGGGACCCGTGTTCAATTCCAGTCTTTGGTCACTGTCTGTGTGGAGTCTGCACGTTCTCCCCGTGTCTGCGTGGGTTTCCTCCGGGTGCTCAGGTTTCCTCCCACAGTCTGAAAGACGTGCTGGTTAGGCATACTAAATTCTCCCTCAGTGTCAGGGGGACTAGCTAGGGACTAGCTAGCTACATGGGGTTATGGGGCTAGGGCCTGAGTGGGATTATTGTTGGTGTAGGCTCGATGGGCCGAAGGACCTCCTTCTGCACTGTAGAGATTCTACGATTCTATGACCAATATCAGCAGCTCCCACCTCCGATGGCAGCTCTGCTGATGCGTCATTGCTGAAGGACTTCCTGTTGGCCCCCCAGCCTCTTGTAGCTACCCGCAGCCCTTAATTTGACTTCATTGGCCATCTTCTCAAAAATCACCCTCTGGGTCCTGGCCCCAGCATGTGTGAATTCCCAACCTTCACTTCCTCCCAAGTTTGGGATAGAGACCCACAGAGGATAATTCAGCTCGTAGTTTTTAAGACCCTGGGAATCACTTGTGTTTTCAAAAAACAAAACTGAGAAAAGATTTAGCACAGTCTGTCAGGTCACATAAGAGAGACAAGAACAGTGGTACATCTAAAAAGAAACTGCATGCTATAAGGGGAAAATTAGGCCATTGCATGGACAGATAATCTTCTCTGGAACAGGCAGCCTGTCTTCTCTTAGACAAAGCTGTGTACTGAACGTACATTGATCTATTTTCTGAATGAAGGTTTAATTCCATTTATACGTCACAGAGTTAAGCGAATCCAAATCAAAATGGTAGGTGCCAGTAATTTCTATAAAGACAGGAACTTCCAGTTAGTCCATTAGTGATTCTGAAAGTAAATTGTGCCATTGTATCACACCTATGCTACCCTCTCCTATATGCTTCAGAGACTTGGACAACCCACACATTAGGCACCTCAAAGAGAGGAGTACGACCAGCAGTGCCATAGAACCATAGAATCCCTACAGTGCAGAAGGAGGCCCATCGAGTCTGCACTAACTCCCCAAAAGAGCATCTCACCCAGGCCCACCCCCATCCCCGTAACACCACGCATTCACCATGGCTACACATCTTTGAACACTAAGGGGCAATTTAGCATGGCCAATCCATCTAACTCGCACATCTTTGGACTGTGTAAGGAAACTGGAGCACCCGGAGCAAACCCATGAAGACACGGGGAGAACGTGCACACTCCACGCAGACCCTGACACAAGGCCAGAATTGAACCCGGGTCCCTGGCGCTGTGAGGCAGCAATACTAACAACTGTGCCACCATGCTGCCCTTGCAGTGCCTTCACAAGATCCTTCAAATCCAGTGACAAAAAAGGCAGTCACATCAACAGCTTCTCCCACGCCATCTCACCCAGGCGATAATCACCCAAATCCACCTCCACTGCAAAGGACATTTTGTTCGTATGCCCGACACCAGACTTACAAAGCAATTGTTCTACCAGGAACCCTGACGCTGCAGGAAACTCCCAGCCAGATAGCAGAAATACATGAGGGATGTCCTCAAAGCATTGCCGAAGAGGTCAAACATCCTCACTTACTCATGGGATACCCTGGCTTGTGACTGACCAAAATGGAGAAGGCTCAATTGGGAAATCACCAGAGAGCATTTGTTGGGGACGTGCAGAGGTGAAGTCAAGGTGTCAGAGGGAGTGTAGAAACTCCAAACAACCCATCTATCCACTTCTGCAAGCACTACCATTGAGAGATCCTATGTATGCTGAGCCCTGTTTGCTTCAGTCTATGCAAAGACTTCATTCATGCAAAAACTTCATTTTAAGATACTTACACCGATGCAATTACATTTAAATGCTAGACTTTAGGGGTTAACTAACAATTGACTACATTTTAAAACTCAGAAGGCATGCTGGGTTATCTAGAAATTGACTGCATTCTTGAAGGGTACACAGCAGGCAAACAATCACAGCTGCAAGGGTTTGTTTTCCAGACAGAGATAGACTGCGAAAAACATTTCCAATAACAAGATAAGAATTGAGATATTGTGGAATTGTGTGTTCAGTTTGCAGTCTGTTTTCGAGATATGTTCAGTGTGATGAGTACAGCAGCTGGCACTAAAAGCCAGTCCCAAGTTGGCTTTGTCTTTTCGCTTTTGTCATGTTAATTTTAATTTCTGTTCAATAAAAGAAATTCATTTCAAAACCCCGTACCAGTGCTGTCCCTTCCTCTGTTCAAAGGAATGAATGGACCCTACAACCATTCTCCCATCTCGATCTACCAGCCTGCTCTACCAGTGAGACTGGAGAATTTGGCACTCATCCAAAACTTCATTCATTACAGCGGGACCGGAGAAACCCTACCACGGGTGAGATTGGAGAATTTCAGCCCACTTTGGACTTATCAGTCACTTCGCAACCCATTGAACCAGAGTGGAGACAAGTCATCCTTTATAGAATCATAGAAGAATCATAGAATCTTACAGTGCAAAAGGAGGCTATTCGGCCCATCGGGCCTGTACCAACCACAATCCCACCCAGGCCCTATCGCCATAACCCCATCTATTTACCCTAGCTACCCACCCCCCCCCGCACAAAGGGGCAATTTAGCATGGCCAATCCAGCTAACTTGCACATCTTTGGAGTGTGGGAGGAAACCGGAGCACCCGGAGGAAACCCACGCAGACACGGGGAGAACGTACAAACTCCACACAGACAGTCGCCCAAGCTGGGAATCGAACGCGGGCCCCACACTGAGGCAACAGTGCTAACCACTGTGCTGCCATTCCCTGGGGGGTCTGCCGAAGAATGAGGTACCAACTTATTCACACTTCTCAAGCGGCGAAGCTGCTCTTGAAATGGCATTTCCGTCCGCTGTGACATAGGAAAGCCTTTCCAAAAAGGTTATTTCATGGACTCAGGCTGGGAGGTTTTGATTGACAACGTATTAGAGAAACACGGTGAACTTTTCCTTCCAGAAGGAGCAGGATAACAAACGTGGGCAGGATTCAAGGAGCCTGACAGTCTATCACCACTTGTGTCACCACAAGGTCGGCCATTGCGTAGAGAGGGGGAGGGTCAGCAAGACGCGTTGTGTCGTGAAAACAAATGACAAGGAAAGGCAAGAGTGTTATCCTCTGTTAATGTGGTGGTGAAGGACATACATGAGTGAGGTTTCAAAGTAGGAGTTAAATATATCAATGACACAAAAGCAATGCTGACACAGATGAATTTGCAGATACAATTTTTAAATGTGAAATAAATGCAAGCGGGATAATAAAATTAAAAATGGATGTTGCAATACATAAACGCATGTTTTTTTCTAAATTGTCATACTCACAATGAGCGATGTTAAAATCATTAGGAGGAAAGCAGTGCAACTTGAAGTCGTTGGTTCATGTTGATCACTGCACACCTGGCAGGATGTCAAAGAGACTGATCTACTGGAAGAGTTAACATGACTCACACCATTTTATTGAAGCCTCATCAGAAACAAAACCAGGGTGTGTTCAACTGAGACAACTAGAAACAAGGCATCGAGGAACTTTCAAATGTTGATTAACTATTTGCAACTATGGACGGGGATAGGAAAGCACACGGCTCCTTCCAGAAGCATCCCCCTCTCTCTCTGAGTCCGAGTGAAACATGATGTGACATCGCCGATGATGTATGCTAGCTATTAGCATAATAGTTATTAACCCTCTGTAGTAACGTTTAAGGGTTAAAGTTTGGTCTGAAAATGAGGGTAAATGCTGGAACAAGTGGTGGACTCTCATAACACAAGCATGAACAGCACAGAAAGAAAGGACTGTTCGATTAGTGGGGAAGTAGTCTGTTATAGGAAAATAGGGACAAAGGAACAGGGGTAGACCATTCAGCCCCTCAAGCCTGTTCCGCTGTTCAGTGAGATCATGGCTGATCTGCGGCCTAACTCCAGATACCTGCCTTTGGCCCATATCCTTCGCTTAACAAAAAATTATCTATCCCAGATTTAAAGATAACAACTGATCTCGCATCAACTGGTGTTTGCGGAAGAGAGTTCCAAACCTCTACCACCCTTTGTGTGTAGAATGCTTCCTAACATCCCTCCTGAATGCTCTGATCCTAAGTTTTAGACTATACCCCCAAGTTCTAGAATCTCCAACCAGTGGTAATAGTTTATCTTTATCGACTCTGTCTTTTCCTGTTAATATCTTGAAGACTTTGTTCAGATCACTCCTTAATCTTCTAAATTCTAGAGAAAACAGGCTTAATTTGTATAATCTGTCCTCATATCTTAATCTCATAAGTCCCTGATTCACAGCTACTGCAAATGAGGATCAGCTGCCTGAAAGCTGCAGTACTGAGGCAATGCAGCACTGTCAGAGGTGCCACCTTTTGGGTGAGATGCTAAACCAAGGTCCCATCTGCCTTCTTAGATGGACCATGGCATTCTTTTGAAGATGAGTATGGGAGGGAGTTTTCCCTTGCGCTCTGCTCAATACTTACCTCAAAATCAACATCGCTAAAAGATATATGCCGGAATTCCCCAGCCGTTCACGCCAGCAGGATTCCCCGGTCCTGCCAGCAGTGCACCCCCGCCCACTAGTTTCCCACCGGTGTAGGATGACGTCAATGGGTAATCCCATTGACAGTGGAGGGACCAGCGAATCCCGCCACTAGCAAACAACACACCACCTCTTGCCAGCAGGAAACATGCAGTTGTAAGGCCAGAGAATTTCGCCCAAGATTTAGTTATTATTTCTTTTTTTATTCCATCGTGGGACATGGGCATCACTGGCTGGCCAGCATTTATTGCCCATTCCTAGTTACCCTTGATTTGATTTGATTTGATTTGGTCTATTATTGTCACATGTATTAACATGCAGTGAAAAGTATTGTTTCTTGCATGTTATACAGACAAAACATACTGTTAGAGAAAGAAATGAGAGAGTGCAGAATGTAGTGTTAAAGTCATAGCTAGGGTCTAGAGAAAGATCAACTTAATGCAAAGTGGGTCCATTCAAAAGTCTGACAGCAGCAGGGAAGAAGCCATTCTTGAGTCGGTTGGTAAGTGACCTCAGACTTTTGTATCTTTTTCCCGAAGGAAGAAGGTGGAAGAGAGAATGTCTGGAGTGCGTGGGGTCCTTAATAATGCTGGCTGCTTTGCCGAGGCAGCGGGAAGTGTGGACAGAGTCAATGGATGGGAGGCTGGTTTGCGTAATGGATTGGGTTACATTCACAACCTTTTGTAGTTCCTTGCAGGCTTGGGCACAGCAGGAGCCATACCAAGCTGTGATACAACCAGAAAGAATGCTTTCTATGGTACATCTATAAAAGTTAGTGAGAGTCAAAGCTGGCATGCCAAATTTCCTTAGTCTTCTGAGAAAGTAGAGGCATCGTTGGGCTTTCTTAACTATAGTGTCGGCATGGGGAGACCAGAACAGGTTGTTGGTGATCTGGACACCTAAAAACTTGAAGCTCTCGACCCTTTCTACTTCATCCCCATTGATGTAGACAGGGGCATGTTCTCCTTTACGCTTCCTGAAGCCGATGACAATCTCCTTCGTTTTGTTGACATTGAGGGAGAAATTATTGTTGCCGCACAAGTTCACCACATTCTCTATTTCATTCCTGTACTCTGTCTCAGCATTGTTTGAGATCCGACCCTCTACGGTGGTGTCGTCAGCAAACTTGAAAATCGAATTGGAGGGGAATTTGGCCGCACAGTCATAGGTGTATAAAGAGTATAGTTGGGGGCTGAGAACACAGCCTTGTGGGGCACCAGTGCTGAGGAGGATCGTGGAGGAGGTGCTGTTGCCTATCCTTACTGATTGTGGTCTATGAGTTAGGAAGTTCAGGATCCAGTCGCAGAGGGAGGTGCTGAGGCCCAGGCCACGGAGTTTGGAGATGAGTTTCGTGGGAATAATAGTGTTGAAGGCTGAGCTGTAGTCAATAAATAGGAGTCTGACATAGGATGCTGGTGAGCTGCCTTCTTGAATCGCTGCAGTCCACGTGCTGTGGGTTGACCCATAATGCCGTTAGGGAGGGAATTCCAGGATTTTGACCCAGCGACTGCAAAGGAACGGCGATATATTTCCAAGTCAGGATGGTGAATGGCTTAGAGGGGAACTTGCAGGTGGTGGTGTTCCCATGTATCTGCTGCCCTTGTCCTTCTAGATGGAAGTGGTTGTGAGTCTGGTAGGTGCTAAGGATCTTTGGTGAATTTCTGCAGTGCCTCTTGTAGATAGTGCACACTGCTGTTTGTGAGGTTCCTACATTACAGCAGCAATTGCATTTCAAAAGTACATCAGCTGTAAGGGACAGCACGGTGGCACAGTGGTTAGCATTGCTGCTTCACAGTGCCAGGGACCCTGATTTGATTCCCGGCTTGGGTAACTGTCTGTGTCGAGTTTGCACATTCTTCCTGTGTCTGCGTGTGTTTCCTTCGGGTACTCTGGTTTCCTCCCACAGTCCAAAGATGTGCGGGCTAGCTGTATTGGCCATGCTAAATTGTCCCTTAGTGTCAGAGGGAATGGCTAAGCTAAATGCATGGGGTTATGGGGATAGGACCTGGGTGGGATTGTGGTCGGTGCAGACTTGATGAGCCGAATGGCCTCCTTCTGCACTGTAGGATTCTATGAGCAATTCTGAGTTATGAAAGGCGCTATACAAATGCAAGTCTTGAAGTACTTTATGAATTGAATCGCATTCAGTGCTTCATCAGTGCTTCCAAATACACAGATTATACTTTGTAACTCACATAAGGACACAATACAGAAATAGATATGAGCTAGTTATTAATAATGTTCCATCTGCTCTTTTCACAAGTATTGCGAAGCCAGTAGTCTTCAAAGTGCAAGAGCAGATGAACAGCCAGGACAGCTACAAATGTCATCAGCACCCACACTGTGATCGAATTGGATCCCAAGTATATTATCCTGTGACAAAGATGGAGAAGCATCATACACTGGTGCTGAAGGTTTAGCGGACTCAGTGACCACTGACGAACCAGTGGCATGGCTCTTATGCATTGTCTCAGGACTTAGACTTTAACAGGCATATCTTCCAGTTGAAGATGTTACAACGCCTACACACTGTGAAGTAGACACTTGCTTCCATAGCTGCAGCAGTGAGGAAGTTAGGCAAATGACTGCCTGCTCTTCAATCGAACATGCAGTTCGCACAGCCAACAATCACAGCAATGGTGCCCTGAGTACCGCCTGAGTAGGAGCATGTTACATGAATGCTGATATTGCTGCTGTACATACTTCGGAGCCCAAAGAGGAACCAAAGCATATTGAAAGTTGTTTGTGCATTTTGTCCACTTAAGGGATACCATACGCACATGTACCAGCAGAGGGAATCCATGTTCTCACAGCACGTGCAGCAGTCCTGCTGACTGAATCTTCTTTACTTCCCAAGACCTTCACAGCTACCTTCAACATGGACAGTCCTTATAGGTAACTACCAGGGAGCAACTCCAAGATCTCCTGGAAGCAAATGGGCCTTACAAGGAGATGGTCTGGATCAGTGTTGTAAGCAGGCAAGGGTCCCGACAGGCGGGATGTGACAATAACTTAAGTAGCAGTCCCTATAGGGTTGCCAACATTCACGGATTAGCCTGGAGTCTCCAGGAATCGAAGATCAATATCCGCGATACTGCTGTGTACAACCCTGGAGAAAGACCACTGGGATATTAAAAAATATATTTTTGTTTTCTTATTTCCTTTGAACAATTTCTTTACCAGATATAAATTTGTTAAGAATTGCAGGGGGGCTGGAAAGGGCGGGGGGGGGGGGGGGGGTGGGGGGGTGCTGATTGGTTGACAGTTAAGCATCATTCAATTGGACATTGAGTCTTTGAGTGGAACTTTGGGTGGAATCTTTGCCACGGGAATCGTAATGGGCGGGGGGCGGACCACGCAAAGGTCTGTTGACCTTGAATAGGAATTTCTGACCTTGGGGTGAGCACGGCCAAAAATTCTCACCCTTCTTTCCTTTTTAGTTGGTGTATGGAGGCAGTGCAGCACAGTTGGCCGACGAATGACTGGAACATGGAGCCAAGTCATGTGATGAGGCTTCCTGGAATACATCTAATCAGAGTTGGTAAGTGTTAGTTCTCAACCACCTTTTAAAGGAATCTTGCCCTTTTCTTTGTCTTACAATCTCAAAAGCCTTACTGAGTCAAGTTTTTTTTGCTCTACCATCTGTTATATTTTTTGAATTCGTGATGCTTTAATAGTCCTTAATGAGCAATCTTTTGGCGGATGGGCCGAATTTTCATATGCCCTTTAAAATCACTGTGCCACCGGGGGCGGCACGGTGGCAGTGTGGTTAGCACTGCTGCTTCACGCCGCCAGGAACCCGGGTTCGATTTCTGGCTTGGGCCACTGTTTGTGTGGAGTGTGCACGTTCTCCCCATGTCTGCGTGGGTTTCCTCCGGGCACTCCGGTTTCCTCCCACAGTCCAAAGATGTGCAGATTAGGCTGATTGGCCATGGCAAATTGCCCCTGAGTGCCAAGGGAACTAGCAGGGTATTTACATGGAATTATGGGAATAGGAACTGGGAGGGATTGTTGTCGGTACATTCCCGATGGGCTGAATGGCCTTCTTCTGCACTGTAGGGATTCTATTCTGTGAACATAGACTTGGAATACGTATAAACACAAGTCCATTACTGTTCTTGCCCACCTATTCACTCACATACCTTTTGAACATGTGCCTTCATATACCTTTCTTAGTAGTACAAATCCAGAGAGGAAGATATGATTCCAAATCAATCTTGTGTATCAGCCGATCTGAGCACAATGATATTGGATACACCCGCACCCTGTTGTAGCTACTCTGGCAACCAACCCCCACCCCTTCCCCTCAGCCCCTGCACGCTCTAATCCCTGTCTTTTGATTTGATTTGATCTGTTATTGTCAAATGTATTAGCATACAGTGAAAAGTATTGTTTCTTGCACGCTATACAGAAAAAGCATATCGTTCATAGTGAAGGAAAGGAGAGGATACAGAATGTAGTGTTACAGTCATAGCTAGGGTGTAGAGAAAGATCAACTTAATGCAAGGTAGGTCCATTCAAAAGTCTGACAGCAGCAGGAAAGAAGTTGTTCTGGAATCGGTTGGTACATGACCTCAGATTTTTGTATCTTTTTCCCGACGGAAGAAGATGGAAGAGGGTATGTCCGGGATGCGTGGGATCCTTAATTATGCAATCTGTTTTTCTGAAAGTGTAGACAGAGTCAATGGACGGGAGGCTGGTTTGCTTGATGGACTGGGCTTCCTTCACAACCTTTTGTAATTCCTTGCAGTCTTGGGCAGAGCAGCAGCCATACCAAGCTGTGATACAACCAGAAAGAATGCTTTCTATGGTGCATCTGTGAAAAGTTAGTGAGAGTCGTAGCAGACATGCCAAATTTCCTTAGTCTTCTGAGAAAGTAGAGGCGTGGGTGGGCTTTCTTAACTATAGTATCGACATAGGGGGACCAGGAGAGGCTGTTGGAGATCTGGACAGCTAAAAACATGAAGCTCTCAACCATTTTTACTTCGTCCCCATTGAACAGAGGCATGTTCTCCATTGTGCTTCCTGAAGTTGATGGCTATCTCCTTCATTTTGCTGACATTGAGGGAGAGATTATTGTCGTCTATCACTATCTGAGCTCAACATCTATCCTAGCTGGTAAGACACAGGATATAGCTTGGCTCTACACATGGGTTTAGCCAGAGATTACTCTGAGCAATGGCGGCAGGGAGCCCATTCATTCTTTGTAATCCTGACCCCACTGAGCCCCTCCTGACTTCCATCACTTGCTCCCTCTCTGCTTGCTATCATCTGGTAGCGGCTGCCTTGTTCCCTCACTCCCACACTCAAGCAGATCCCTTGTTTGCTCAAATCCTTGACCATCTAATGTTTCCTCATCCTTCCCCTTCAGCTGTGGCACAATCCACGCAAGCCAGAAGAGTTATAGGGAGTGCGGGGGTGGGGTGGACGGGGCAACAAGCCATGTTTTGAGTTCCAGAAAGAGAGACAGAGCAAGACAAAGAGAGGAGGTGCGCGACAAACATGCAAAGAAAATGGGAAATATACATGGGGGAGAGGAGCTGAAGTGAATCACAGGCAGAAGGAAGAAAGAAAGAATTAGAGAGGTGAAACAAATTATGGAACTATCACCAGGTGAAAATGTGTTGGAGCTACACAGTGAGAAAAGCTGAAAGATTACTGAAGACTGCAGAGGGGGAATTAAAAGAATCAGAGAGTATTAAACAAATAGCGACTGTTATAAAATGAGATATTTTGTGGAGACGGGGGGAGGATTGTTTCATGTTTTTACCCTTGACAATGCTATAGGACCAAATATAGCAACTTATAAATGTATTAAAAATTCTTAGTAAACATATAATCACTCGCTGAAAAGTCAGATTTGTTTTGCATAATTTTTAACTTTGTTCCGTAGAATCTATAGAATCCCGATGGTGCAGAAGGAAGCCATACGGCCCATCGCGTCTGCACTGACTCTCTGACAGAGCACTCTACGTAGGCCCACTCCCTGCCCGACCCACAAACCCACACATTGAGCATGGCCAATCCACCTAACCTGCACATCTTTGGACACTAAGGGCCAATCCATCTGAGCTGCACATCTTTGGAGTGTGGGGGGAAACCAGAACCCCCGGAGGAAACACACGCAACACTGGGAGAAGATGCAAACTTCTCACAGGCAGTCACCTGAGGCCTGAATTGAACCTGGGTTCCTGGCGCTGTGAGGCAGCAGTGCTAACCACTGTGCCACCGTGCTGCCCATATTCAGAAGACAGATTCCTTCTTGGAAAACAATAAGGAATTTTCATCCATCTAACGCTCTGCAATTTATCTACTCCGAGAGGGTTAAGGAACTAAAACCAGTGGCAGCCATGATTCAGTGGCAGCATTGTCGCCTCTAACTCAGAAGGTCGTGACTTCATGGCCTCACTCCAGAGACTAGCATAGCACTAGCACCAGCCTAGGCTGATAGTCCAGTGCAACACTGATGGGGTGCATGCTGCACTGTCAGAGATGCTGTCTTTCAGATGAGGCATTAAAACAAGGCCCTGTCAGATGGATGTAAAAGACCTCTTTCAAAGAAGGAGAGGACAGTTGTCCACAATGTCCTGGCCATTATTTATCTCCCAACGAACATCACTAAAACAGATGATCCAGCCATAATCTCAATGGCATTTATGGGCCTTACGAGTGCACAAGTTGGCAGCCATATTTCCTGCTTTCCTCTGCACGGTTAACCCATTGGTTGCAAAGTGACTTTGCAACATCATGTGGTGATGGAAGGTACACAACCATGGCTGCAGCCATTCATGCCATGCTCCTGCTTCAGCAAAGTCGGAGAATTTGCCACCCAGCCAAATCTCCGATCACTGCAGCGGGATGGGAAAATCCCGCTGGTGTGAACGGCCGTAACATTGGAGGTGGGATGCTCCCAATGGTCGGGGTGTCCAGAACCAGGGGTCACAGCCTGAGGATTCAGGGTAGACCATTTAGGACGGAGATGAGGAGACATTTCTTCACCCAAAGAGAGGTGAGCCTGTGGAATTCATTACTACGGGAAGTAGTTGATGCCAAAACATTAAATGTATTCAAGAGATGGCTGGATATAGCACTTGGGGCGAATGGGATCAAAGGTTATGGGGAGGAAGCAGGGTTAGGCTATTGAGTTGGACTATCAGCCATAATCGTGATGAATGGCGGAGCAGGCTCGAAGGGCTGAATGGCCTCCTTCTGCTCCTATCTTCTGTGTTTCTATTCCGGCCCATGATGGTGCAATGCACATTGTTGCGTGAAGGTGGGTCGGGGATGGGGACTCATACCAGAAACAGACTGGAGCATTCTACTACAATACAAGTGACACAGGAGTGACATTGCAATGTCTCTCATCTCCAGGCATCCCAATCGGGTGGCCAGAGGAGCACCCAATGCCAGCTGGATGCTTAGAGGTTAAAGTTGCACGTCGGGATCGGGGAATCTGCGAAAGGATATCCAGGACAATGCTCCGAGCTCAGGGAGGTACATATCTGTATTACACCTGGCAAGCAGCGCTACAGGCTGCTATCACTGACAGCAGGCACCAGGCCTACATTTCACTCTGAATTTATGTTGCTAAAGGCCGGCTAAAGGTCTCCCAGCACATAGCTTCCCTCCACCCATCCCGATTTGGAACGAGTGCCAATTCCAAGGCAATTAATCTTGCCTAGCGCTCACCCAATGAATGTGAGGTAACTGAGCCCAGAAAAACATCTGGCTTCAGCCAAGGTCAAGCCAGGCAATGTGTAAAAAATGAAGCACCCGATTTACGCTGTAGTGATAGAAAAAAAGTCTTAACTCCTTCGAAATGCAAGCTGAAACTCAGTCTTTCACTATAATTTTTTACCATGTAAGAAATAAGAAGCCAATGTTTTTCAGTTGATTATTCTGAATTTTTCCCACTGGTTCCTTAATAAACAAATCACTGCGTTCTAATTCTTTGAGGTGACAATAAAAGATCGAAAGCTGAATGTTTCTTGTTCTAAAGGCCTTTCATCTTGTGTTCTTTATAAAAATGTTATCTTATACTTATTGTTAACAGGGTCAAACAGTAGGGAGATGAAGCTTAGAAACTGACACTATATGATATTAACTTAATAACACTTAATGCATTAAGCGTTTGCATATTAATATCACACAGGGCAATTGTAGGCTAATATTCTATCAGCAGGCTTTCATAGATTGAACACAATAGTATCAAGTATAAGTCAAATGCAGAGCTATCATTTTCATCGCAAATTTCCATTGTTTTTAAACAGGATGCATTGTACTGATATACAACACACACAGCAATTGATATCAAGTAAAATGGTAAAACAATGAAGTGCAATTATGTTTATAGATGAACGATTAACAATGTCTATTTTTCCTTGGTTCCTGTTCTTTCCGATTTAAAAACGTTGTAGTCATTGCTGCTTTGATTTTGGTTTGTGCGAGATCACTACAATATACGAATGTAAAACATGCCTACACTCAGGTACGCACATTTATATCCTTCCTACACTTCTGCAGTTAAAAGGTATTGAGCCCACAGGACATGCTGCCACACTCCTCCCCAATCCCTCCTTACTGACAGCCACAACGAATGTTGCTTCATCTGAATACCTGACTTGATTTGCAGGTTCCCCTCCAACTCCACTTTCAGGTTTGCTGGTGACACCACCGTAAAGGGTCGGATCTCACCATCTTCCATCAGGAAAAAGATACAAAAGTCTGAGATCACGCACCAACCGACTCAAGAACAGCTTCCTCCCTGCTGCCATCAGACTTTTGAATGGATCTAATATATATTAAGCTGATCTTTTTCTACACCCTAGCTGTGACTGTAACACAACATTCTGCACCCCCTCCTTTCCTTCTCCCCTATGTACTCTATGAATGACATGTTTTGCCTGTAGAGTGCGCAAGAATCAATACTTTTCATGGTATCCCAATATACGTGACAATAATAAATCAAATCAAATTAAATCAGTGGTGAAGTGCCCCTGCAAGTGGTTAAGGACAGGAAGACCTTTCTTGAAATGGAACGACTGGCAGAGCCAATAAGGGAATCTCACATTGACTGGGGAACTTGCCAGGGCAGCCAGTGCAAACTCCATAAATCCATGCAATGCCTGACAGTGCAGAAAGGGATTAAATGACCTTACCAGGTCAGTAAAGGTAAAATTCAACCATATTGTTACAAGGTTCAAGTCAGTATTTAAAGTTCTCTCCAATGCAGTGGAGCTGGACACTCTCATACATGATCTGAGCATACTTCAGGGCAATTTCAGTCCAGTCCAATGTCTAATTAAATTATAGAATAATGTGCTATAATGAATTGCATAATTATACTTTTGATCTGAACAGGATATCCTATAGTCATGTGCACTTTTCAGATCCTTTTGAAGACAATTGAACACACAGAGGAGAATCTTCTCAGAAAAATTCTAAGTGTCAAATAGGCGAGAAAACGGGAGATTTTTCACCCATTTTTCAAGCGAGGTATGTGATGGTAATTTACAGCACTCTGTGCAATACAGAAGCCACTGGGCGGCATGGTGGCACAGTAGTTAGCACATCTGCCTCACAGTGCCAGGGACCCGGGTTCGATTCCCGGCTTGGGTCACTGTCTGTGTGGAGTTTGCATGTTCTCTCCGTGTCTGCGTGGGTTTCCTCCGGGTGCTCTGGTTTCCTCCCACAGTCCGAAAGACGTGTTGGTTAGGTGCATTGGCCGTGCCAAATTCACCCTCAGTGTACCCGAACAGGCGCTGGAGTGTGGTGACGAGGGGATTTTCACAGTAACTTCATTGCAATGTTAATGTAAGCCTTTTTGTGACACTAATAAATAAACTTAAACTTAAATAATGTGATTCCTGCCAGCAGGGAGAGTGGGTGTGTCTTTTCACACCGGGAGGCCGACTGCAGACTGCTTGGGGTTGCATTCGCAGGCACCCCCATCTCCCAGTATACTGTGACAACCCCAACCTCTCCCCCCCACCCCCACCCCCGCGCACCCCACGGGGTATATAATTGCCTTAGTGAAGATTTAGTGATGAATTTTGGGATGAGAGAGCTGTTTCTATGTGGAAAGATTGATTGAATGGGCCTAAACTCTCTTGATTTTAAAAGAATGAGGGGCGATCTAAATGGAAAGCAGATTCATAATGCGTCTGGGCAGAGGGATCTGGGTGTCTTTGTTCATGAATCACAGAAAGTTGGTATGCAGGTACAGCATGTAGTGAAAAAGGCAAATGGGACGTTAGCATTTATTGCAAAGGGACTGGAGTATAAAAGTAGAGAAGTGTTGCAATTGTATAGGGTGTTGGTGAGACCACATCTGGAGAGACTGAGCAGATTGGGTTTGTACTCGTTGGAATTTAGAAGGCTGAGGGGGGATCTTATAGAGACCTATAAGATAATGAAGGGGCTGGATAGGGTAGAGGTGGAGAGATTCTTTCCACTTAGAAAGGAAGCTAGAACTAGAGGGCACAGCCTCAAAATAAAGGGGGGTCAGTTTAGGACAGAGTTGAGGAGGAACTTCTTCTCTCAGAGGGTGGTGAATCTCTGGAATTCTCTGCCCACTGAAGTGGTGGAGGCTACCTCGTTGAATATGTTTAAATCACGGATAGATGGATTCCTGATCGGTAGGGGAATTAGAGGTTATAGGGATCAGGCAGAACTGATCCACTTCAGATCAGCCGTGATCTTATTGAATGGTGGGGCAGGCTCGAGGGGCTAGATGGCCTACTCCTGCTCCTATTTCTTATGTTCTTATGTTCTTATTGTGTCCCGTTTTGGTCTCCTTATTTAAGGAAGGATGTGATGGCATCGGAGGAGGAGGTTCACCAGATTGATTCCGGGGATGAAAGGGTTGATGTGTGAAGAGAGATTAAATAGTTTGGGCTTCTACTTGCTGGAGTTTAGAATGATGAGAGGGGATCTGATCGAGGTATGTAAAATACTAAAAGGGATCGATCGATAAAGTAAACGTAGACCAAATGTTTCCCCTTGTGGGGTAATCTAGAACAAGAGGTCACAGATATAGGCTGAGAGGCAGTCGATTTAAAACTGAGATGAGGAGGAACTACTTCTCACAGAGGGCGGTGAATTTGTGGAACTCACTGTCCCATCGCGCGGTGGAGTCTGAATCATTGAATGGTTTCAAGGAGATAGATATATTTCTGATTTTAAAAAAGGATTAAAGTGATATGGGGAACGGGTAGGAAGGAGGATTTGAGACCATTGTTTGGCTTAATTCTACACTGGGAAGTGTGTTTATCTGCTGGGACATTGGGAAAGATGTTTGAATGGTTCATGACCCCTTAAATAAGGTCATGAAATGACTCTCTTGTATCCGAGTGTGCCTTTGTGGAGGTTTTGTGCATTACTGTGCACCATGTCATTGACGTACAATAACGTTCACTCTCGAAGATAGATGATCATAATGTCATCATAGCAAACCTTTAGTGAAGGGACCTGCAGTTGATTAGTTGGGAAATTTGTGCCTGTTATTATGTTACAATTGAGCCCACAAAAGGACCTTGCATACAGTTCCTCATATATTAAACAACACCAGGTGTTTCCAAATAGCTTCAGCACACAATCTCATTGAGTTATCCTACCCAGAGAAACAAATAAGAGGATTGGGAATCCATCCATATCTCATTTATATTGGCATTGCAGTAAATCAATGTAAAGATTTTGATGACACCCAGAGTGTTTCTTCCTTGTGACTGGTCAGAAATCATTTTGATTCTCCTCTATTTCTCTTTGGCCTCCTTTCTGCTCCGTAATCTTTTCATTGTAACTTTTAAGTTCAACAAGATGAAGTATGATGACCTTCCAGTATTGGTGAATGAAAGAAACCCTTTTCCTCCCAGTGACATCATTAAACACACACGTTGTGGTCAATCTATGGTTTAAAACTCATCCTACTCCAGCAATAATCAAACTTTCCTGTTTGGGGGAGGGCGAGTCTAAATATTGATTCATTCCAGGGGACCTCCGCGCTAACTTCCGAAAGGCAATGTCAGCTATTTGGGGAGGTTTGCAATGCCCCATAGTCAAGAGCGCGCAGATGTGTAAGTCAGGCAGATACAGTGGTGAAGAAGGCATTTAGCACACTGGCCTTCATCAGTCAGGGCATTGAAATTAGGAGTTAGGACGTTATGGCCTGGATTTTACGACCTCGCTCGGGCGAGGCTGGTAAAACCCTGCCCAAGGCCAACGGAGAATTCCATTCTGCAAGCATCACCTGTCCCGGAATTGGGGCGGGCGTGCCAGTAAAATTCCGCCTATGTTACAGTTGCGTAAGTCGGTAGTGAGGCTGCACTTGGAGTACTGTGTACAGTTTTGGTCACCCAGTTATAGGAAAGGCATCGATAAACTGGAAAGAGTGCGAAGAAGATTTACGAGGATAAAAGCAAATTACAAAGCTTTGACAAAGAGTCGACTGGACTCGAAAGATTTATGAGGATGTTGGCAGGATTCGTGGGCCTGAGTTATTGGGAGGGAATGGTCAGGCCAGGATTTTATTCCTTGGAACGTAGGAGAATGGAGGGTAACCTTATTGAGGTATATAAAATCATGAGGGGCATAGAAAGGATGAATGCTCATAGTCCTTTCCCCAGGGAAGGGGAATTGAAAACTAGAGGGCATAGGTTGAAAGTGAGAGGGGCAAGATTTAAAAGGGACCTGAGGGGCAACTTCTTCTCGCAGAGGGTGGTGCGTATATGGAATGAGCTGCCAGAGAAAGTGGTTGAGGCAGGTACAACAGCAACATTTAAAAAGCATTTGGATAACTACATGGATGGGAAAGGATTAGAGGGAGTGGGCCAAATGCGGGCAACTGGGACAAGCTGGGAGGGTACCATGGCCGGCATGGACCGGTTGGGCCGAAGGGCCTGTTTCCGTACTGTATTGCTCTATGACTCAATGGGCAGGATTTTACAGGCTCGCTGGACCCAAAACTGTAAAATCCCGCCCGAGGTCAACAGGCATTTCCATTGTCCGCCCCTCGCCCGCTCCGATTCCGTGGTGAGGAAGGCAGTAGAATTCCAGCATTTGACTATAACTGATTCTGTGTCAGGACGGCCAATTACACAAATGTACAAATTAGGAGCAGGAGTAGGCCATTCGGTCCCTCAAACCTGCTCTGCCATTTGCTAAGATCATGTTGATCTGACTGTGGCCTCAACTCCACATTCCTGTCTGTCCTCCGACACATATTGACTCCCTTGTTGTGATACTGTGGCCCTTTTAATGGGGTGGTTGTTTGTTGGCCACATGACCCTCCCAGGGGCTACTGAAATAGAGCGCATGAACCTCAGCCTATCGGGTGTTAGGGGGTGGGTCCGGGTAGGTGGAATCTGCAGTGTGAGCCAGGGAGTGGATGGGATTAGACCTGTACCTGTACTGAGCTCTCCTGTATATAGTCATAACTATCGTTCTATAAATCATTGTTGTGATTTAAGGCTTCTTATTTATTTATTTATTAGTCACAAGTAAGCTTACATGAACACTGCAATGAAGTTACTGTGAAAATCCCCTAGTCACCACACTCCGGCGCCTGTTCGGGTACACTGAGGGACAATTTAGCATGGCCAGTGCACCTAACCAGCACGTCTTTCGGACTGTGGAAGGAAACCGGAGCACCCGGGGGAAACCCACGCAGACACGGGGAGAACGTGCAGACTCCACACAGACAGTGACTCAAGCCGGGAATCGAACCCGGGTCCCTGGCGCTGTGAGGCAGCAGTGCTAACCACTGTGCCACCATTCCACCCTCATTGTACTACCTCATACTTGTCAATCAAGAATCTATCTAACTCAGCCTTAAAAACCCCATCTGGTTCACTAATGTCCTTTAGGGAAGGAAATCTGCCATCCTTACCTGGTCTGGCCTACATGTGACTCCAGGCCCATAGCAATACGGTTGACTCTTAAATGTCCTTTGAAATGGCCCAGAAAACCACTCAGTTCAAGAATAATTCGGGATGGGCAGTAAGTGATGACCCAATCAGTGGCACCCACATCTATGAACATTTTTTTAAAAATTGTATGTTCTCCACTGCTGCTCTGGAACCATCCTGTTTATCCACAGGCCCTGAGGTACAGGATCTACTTCTAGCTGAGCAGGGTTTGGTGACTGTGAACTTTGATGCGGACTCTATACTGTTGACCCTGACTCCACCATCTGCACTTACTCACTTGTGATGTGAGTCGCCAAGTGAAAGCCCAGAGCACGGTGCACGGTCTACACGAGTCCTGGTACGCTGCAACCTTACAGTGAGGGACGTCCTCGGGGGGGGGGGAGTTATCCTCATCCTCCTGGACCAGCTCCTGTAGGGCACTGGATGGTCCTGTGGGAGATTAGTGACATGAATTAGAACTGTCAATGCAAGAATGGCCCATGATTGTGTCTCACTCATTTCTGACATAAAGGCAACTTGTGTGTGTGTTGTATGCTAAGTGACCGTCTGATATTTAATTCCCTTGCCAGGCAACTTGGAAGCTTCCATCTCCCCGTCTTCAATGGTGAGGCAGGCTGAGAGTCCACCGATCTCCATTGTCTCCTGCTCTGGAGCTGTGAATGTGAGATGATGGAGGAGTTCCTCAGGCTCGTTGCCTCTCCTTGACGCTCTGTCCTCTCACCTCCTGCAAGGAGGAAAAGAAGAGACCTAAGAGTTAGAGTGAGAGAATGTGCTGAACAAATGGGTGGACAACATTCGTTGAGAGTGACCATGAGAGAGAGGCATGGCATTACATTAAGGTGAGAGACCATGTCAACGTTGGATGAACAAGTGGGGATATGAGAAAGGGCATTGCCAAATAGGGATGACTGCACCTGCGAGGGAAGTTGGTAAGAGGGGAGATTTAAGTTTAAGTTTAAGTTTATTTATTCGTGTCACAAGTAGGCTTACATTAACACTGCAGTTAAGCTACTGTGAAAATCTCCTGGTTGCCACACTCTGGTGCCTGTTCAAGTACACTGAGGGAGAATTTAGCATGGCCAATGCACCTAACCAGTACATTGTTCAGACTGCGGGAAGAAACCGGAGCACCCGGAGGAAACCTACGCAGACACAGGGAGAATGTGCAGATTCTGCACAGGCAGTAACCCAAGTCTGGAATCGAATCTGAGTTGGTGCTGTGAGCAAGCAGTGCTAATCACTGTGCCATCGCGCTACCCGATGTGCAGGAATAAACTCGAGTAGGCAGAGTGAGGGAGCTGGCATGATACACACGTTAGGATGGAGTTGAATTATAGTCCCTGATTAGGTCACTGCAACACTTTTAACACTGAAGCCAGGAGCGTTAACACCACGCCCCGGTGCTCAACTCCTGAGCAACCTTCAGTTGCACCATCTTGCTTTCACCTGCCGACTTCCTCCACCTGTCAATAGGAAGCAGTATCCCCCTTACATCCCCCAGCATCATATACAGGGAAGCATCACGAAAGCATGGCATGGATATGGAACTTTGGGACGTCCATTCTGGCACTTCCTTCTTCTGGAGGTCTCCAACCACCTACTGTGATC
The DNA here is from genome assembly GCF_964213995.1 of Mustelus asterias. Lineage (NCBI taxonomy): Eukaryota > Metazoa > Chordata > Chondrichthyes > Carcharhiniformes > Triakidae > Mustelus > Mustelus asterias. The sequence continues at coordinate 130,717,345 of NC_135807.1, forward strand.
TTTGCAGTATCCTTTTAATTATTGGAGTAGAAACCAACTCAAACAAGTCACCATCACGCCCATTAATTGGGAAAACCCAGAAATCAGATGTGAATGTGTTGGGCGCATTCATTCCTTTGAACAGACGAGGGGACAACATTGGTACAGATTTTAAAATGAATTTCTTTTATTGAACAGAACTTAAAGAAAATGAAATCGTTACAGAAGCAAAAAGTAAAAGCAAAGCGAACTTGGAGAGACTGGCTTTTAGTGCCAGCCCCTGTACTGATCACACTAAACCGGATCTCGAAAACAGATTGCAAACTGAACACACAATTCCACAATATATCAATTCTTATCTCGTTATTGGAAATGTTTTTCACTGTCTGTCTCTGGAAAACAATCCTTGCAGCTGCAGTTGTTTGCCTGCAACTTCCTCATTAGTGCACGGGTTAGTATCTCCGCATGTCACACGGGCGACTGGGGTTCAATTCCCCGATGGCAAGCTGCCAAGTTCCATGACAACGTGGCGGCAGTGTCTGGGCGGCATGGTGGCACAGTGGTTAGCACTGCTGCCTCACAGCGCCAGGGACCAGGGTTCAATTTCCAGATTGGGTCACTCTCTGTGTGGAGTCTGCACATTCTCACTGTGTCTGCGTGAGTTTCCTCTGGGTGCTCCGGTTTCCTCCCACCCTCCAAAGACGTGCGGGTGAGGTTGATTAGCCATGATAAATTGCCCTTTAGTGTCAGGGGGGCTAGCTAGGATAAATGCATGGGGCTATGGGGTTGGGGCCTGGGTGGGGTTGTAGTCGGTGCAGACTCGATGGGCTGAATGGTCTCCTTCTGCACTGTAGGATTCTATGATTCTAATTTTTAGCTAACCCAGCATGCCTTCTGAGTTTTAAAATGTAGTGAAGTTTAGCAGTCATTTTTTTAAGCTTAGCAGAGTAAGTTGCATAGGCAGAAATATCTTAAAATGAAGTCTTTGCATGAATGGAATCTTTGCATAGGCTGAAGCAATCAGGGTTAAGCATACACAGGATCTCACAGAATGTAGTGGCTGGGTTAAAAAGCCACTGGCTGCACTGCGCCCTGGGTTTCCCGCACACTCCTGGACCACCCTTCTCCCTCCCACAACCAGCCCTCATTGTCAAGTTAAAAATACCTGCTCCCCCCCCCCCCCCCCCCCCCCAAACCTCGCTAATGTGCCAGTAGATCAATGCAGCAGAAAACTCCTTAACTCTGACAGGAGATGTAAACGTAGAAACATAGAAGAAAGGAGCAGGAGGAGGCCATTTGGCCCTTCGGGCCTGCTCCACCATTCATTACATTCATGGCTGATCATCCAACTCAACAGCCTAACCCTGCTTTCTCCCTATAACATTTGATCCCATTCGCCCCAAGTACTCTGTTCAGTCACTTCTTGAATACATTCAATGTTTTGGCATCAACTACTTCCTGTGGTAATGAATTCCACAGGCTCACCACTCTTTGGGTGAAGAAATGTCTCCTCATCTCCGTCCTAAATGGTCTACCCTGAATCCTCAGACTGGGACCCCTGGTTCTGGACTCCCCCACCATCGGGAACATCCACCCTGCATCTACCCTGTCTAGTCCAATTAGAATTTTATAAGTCTCTATGAGTTCCCCCCTCATTCGTCTGAACTCCAGCGAAAACAATCCTAACCTAGTCAATCTTTTCTCATACATCAGTCCCGCGATCCCCGGAATCAGCTTGGTAAACCTTTGCTGCACTCCCTTGAGAGCGAGAACATTCTTCCTCAGAGAAAGGAGACCAAAACTGCACGCAATGTACACAGGACCCTCTCACAGATTTGCTGCAGCCATATTGCCTGTACTTTGCATTGACATATTGCCTACACCAAGATCTGAAGAACAAAAGCAAAATACTGCAGATGCTGGAAATCTGAAATAAAAACAGAAAGTGCTGGATGACCTCAGCAGGTCTGGCAGCACCTGTGGAGAGAGAAACACAGCTTACGTTTCAAGTCTACATGACTCTTCCCACATGACTCTTCTTCAGAACTTATCCTCGGAAGAGTCATATTGGACTCAAGTTAACTCTGTTTCTCTCCACAGATGCTGCCAGACCTGCAGAGTTTATCCAGCATTTCTATTTCCGATCTCTGCAGTGTTTTACTGTTATTATTGCATATTTCAATGATATGACCGAATTACTACAATTAATACAAAGCCCACTTGAGTTTGTTTTATGTTGACAGCTATCCAATTTTTTATTTTGCTTTCGCAAATATCTATCAGAACCTTCATGGGGCAAAGGTTTTCAAAAGTCATTGCCTCTTTGCATGACCCTCTAACACCAATTTCCTGGCTGACATCGATCAAGCAGATTAAATTGAACTGGTACATCACCCGTGGTGCCACTCAAGGACAGGCCTCAGCCTGTGGTGGTTCTCGATAGTTACTGCAGTCCTGACCACAATCTAAACACAAAAGCTGTTTCCCCATTACTGTAATATGACAAATTTATGAAAGCAACTTATCGCTTGTCGAACATGAAGTGAAAATCCTATGATGCCACAGAGTCATAGAAGTTTACAGCATGGAAACAGGCCCTTTGGCCCAACTTGTCCATGCTGCCCAGTTTTTACCATGAAGCTCGTCCCAATAGCCCGCATTTGGCCCATATTTGCCTCATTGAGGTTGATAAATGCACAGTTGCACAGACAAATCAGGGGTTAAATTGGCCCAACTTCCTTTCCACTGAAGATGTCCTTGCTATAGAGGGAGTATAGTGAAGGTTTACCAGGTTGATTCTTGGGATGGCAGGTCTGTCATGTGAGGATAGACTAAGTCGGTTAGGATTATATTCACTGGAGTTTAGAAGAGTGAGAGGAGATCTCATAGAAACAGGGTTAGACAGGGTAGATTCAGAAAGAATGTTCCCAATGATGGGGGAGTCCAGGACTAAGGGTCATAGTTTGATGATAAGGGGGAAACCTTTTAGAACTGAGGTGATGAGAAATTTCTTCACCCAGAGGATGGTGAATGTGTGGAATTCACTACCACAGAAAGTAGCTGAGGCCAAAACGTTGTTTGATTTCAAGAAGAAATTAGATATAGCTTTTGGGGCTAAAGGGATCAAGGGATACGGGGAAGGGGGAATCAGGATATTGAATTCGATGATCAGCCATGACCGGATGAATGATGGAGCAGGCTCGAAGGGCCAAATGGCCTCCTCCTGCTTCTAGTTTCTATGTTTCGATGTAAGACCACTGATCAACAATCTCAACTCAACTGGGCTGTACGGTGGCACAGTGGTTAACACTGCTGCCTCACAACGCCAGAGACCTGGGTTCGATTCCCAGCTTGGGTCAGTGTCTGTGCAGGAGTCTTCCTGTTCCCCCACCTTGTCTGCGTGGGTTTCCTCCGGTTGCCTCCCACAGTCCGAAAGACATGCTGGTTAGGTGCATTGGCCATGCTAAATTCTCCCTCAGTGTAACCCGAACAGGCACCGGAGTGTGGCGACTAGGGAATTTTCGCAGTAACTTCAGTGCAGTGTTAATGTAAGCCGACTTGAGACACGAATATTTAAATCTCCTCTCACACCAACTTCCCTCACAAAGAGTCATTCCCATCTGGAAATGCCCTTTCTCACAACCCCGTTTGTCCATCGGAAGCTCAATTCCTCATCTCACTGCCGCTTACACCTTGGACTGAAATTCAAGATCTTGGCGTTATATTCCAACAGTCAACAGAAAATAAAAACTGGAGCAGTGACCAAAGATTGACGAAGAGCTTGAAGTTCGGCATAGACCCATTTCACCCACATTCTTTGTAATGCCACCTGACAATTTTCAAAAAAATCTTTATCATACACATATTTTTATTTTCATTTTCTTTCCTTCCATCCCAAAACAATGGCCCAAGTGATTTAAATGAAACTCATCATTTGCTGCTGTACAACTCATTCAATTCAATTCAATTTGATTTGATTTATTATTGTCACATGTATTGGTAGACAGTGAAAAGTATTGTTTCTTGCGCGCTATACAGACAAAGCATACCATTCATAGGGAAGGAAAGAAAGAGTGCAGAATGTAGTGTTACAGTCATAGCTAGGGTGTAGAGAAAGATCAACTTAATGCAAGGTAGGTCCATTCAAAAGTCTGATGGCAGCGGGGAAGAAGCTGTTCTTGAGTCGGTATCTTTTTCCCGACGGATGAAGATGGAAGAGAGTACATCCATTGATTATGCTGGCCTCTTTTCTGAGGGAGCGATAGGTGTAGATGGAGTCGATGGATGGGAGGCTGGTTTGCATGGTGGACTGGGCTTCGTTCATGATCCTTTGTAGTGAAAATGACAGCACTTCTAACTGGCATCCATACTTGTGCAGACAAGTGTGGAAATTCATAAACTGGTATCAGTGATTCCCTGTTCCTCCACAGAGTGCACTAATAATCATTGTATTGACATGAATTTCTACTTTAACACTATTAGTCTCACAGTAAAAACTCTTAAAAACAAGTTACACTTTGTTGAATGAGACATAACTGAGTTTTTAATGGCATACTTAGTTCACAAATACTCCTGAACAACCTCTCTGGCTTTGAATATTTTTATCAAATGTCAAATATTTCCATTATGATAAAAATTCTATAGGTTTTTAATGAAAGGTTTTTTAAGTTTGTTTATGGTATTTCAGCTTCTGCCTTAATCCCAGTCTCTATTTCAGTGTAAATCCCCTAGTCGCCACACTCCGGCGCCTGTTCGGGTACACTGAGGGAGAATTTAGCATGGCCAATGCACCTAACCAGCGTGTCTTTGGACTGTGGGAGGAAACCGGAGCACCCAGAGGAAACCCACGCAGACACAGGGAGAACATGCAGACTCTGCACAGTGACCCAAGCCAGGAATCGAACCCGGGTCCCTGGCGCTGTAAGGTTGCAATGCTAACCACCGTGCCTCCGTGCCGCCCAGATGACCAGAGGCTGTTCCCCCCTTTCAGGATGGGGAAGCTGACTGGTGATGATTTAACCTGAGGTTCACCACACCTCAGGCGAGAGGCAAGTTTGGGAAGGCAGGGCCATCATGACTAATCTCAGCCAGTACGGGAATTGAACCCATATTGTTGGCATCGTTTTGCATCAATAAATTTGGTGTTCTCAGCTTGCTGTGGTTGAGAAACAGAGTAACCTAATTGGTTATTTTCTTTTTCTGGTTCTCTCCCTAAAGTTAAAGTTTATTTATTAGTCACAAGTAAGGCATACATTAACACTGCAATGAGGTTACTGTGAAATTCCCCTAGTCGTCACACTCCGGCACCTGTTCGGGTCAATGCACCCTAACCAGCACATTTTTCAGACCGTGGGAGGAAACTGGAGCACCCGGAGGAAACCCACGCAGACACGGGGAGAATGTGCAAACTCCGCAAAGACAGTGACCCAAGCCAGGAATCGAACCCAGGTCCCTGGCGCTGTGAGGCAGTAGTGCTAACCACTGTGCCACCTTGCCGCCCCTATTGGTGATTGGCAATTTTCCAAGACAGCTATCGAGATATGTCGACATTAATTCAATGAGATATTTGGGCCAACCACCATGACTAATTTCAACCATTGAGCCAGTCATGACTTCTTTCTCACTGGTATAATAATTTTGTGGTAGACCACTATAGCTGCAATGCATTTAAAGAGTGTCATCTTTAAGAGTTGCGATGCTGTAAGTTATGCAGTACATTTTAGACTTTTAATTATAACACTTATTTGTTTTTGTTGTAATTCTCTTCAAGCCCAAGCCAAAGATATTGCTGTACCTTCAATGTAAAAGAGAAGGAGAAATAACTTGAATTCATACAATACCTATCACAACCTTGGAATGTTCCAAAGTATCTCCAGCTGTTGAAGCAATTCCCGTATTGTAGTCACTGTAGTAGGAAATGTGGCAGCCAATGGCCCACAAATAACAAAGAGATAGCTGATCCGATAATTTGTTTCAGTGCTATTGATTGAGGGATAATTGTTGGATGAGACATTGGGAGCGTTCCCTTGCTTTTCCAATAGCACTTTCGAATAATCTTTTACCCCCCACCTGAGATGACAGATGTGGCCTTGGTTTAGCGTTTGATGGAAAAGACCAAAATCTGGGGACTCCATCCTATTTCCATCAATTGCCAGGAGGTTTCTACAATTACAGCATACAATCGGCATTCAATTGTAGCTATTAATACTTTTTAATAGATCGGGGCTGTCCTTTGCATTTGCTGTGTTCTCTATGTTGGCACCCATTATAGAATCCTAGAATCTACAATGCAGAAGGAGGCCATTTGGCCCATTGAGCCTGCATCGACAACAATCCCAACCTAGTTCCGTAACCCGACATATTTAGCCCTTTAATTCCCCTGACACTAGGGGCAATGGCCAGTCAACCTAACCTGCACATCTTTGGACTGTGGGAGGAAACCAGAGCACCCGGAGGAAACCCACGCAGACACGGGGAGAATGTGCAAACTCCACACAGTCAGTGACCCGAGGCCGGAATTGAACACGGGTCCCTGACGCTCTGAGACAGCAGTGCTAACCACTGTGCCACGGTGCTGCCCCTTACCATTACAATTTCCCGTCTTGCATTTGTATCATTGTTCAGTCATAAAGTAATGAGGTGGACCATAACGTCAGACTTTGGGCAGAATTTTCCCCAAAAAATGACTAAGTGTCATTACGTGTGAGAAAACAGGTGTGGCCTGTGAATCAGAGGGCGATTCTCCCAAAAGTGCTGAATTGGCGAGAAAACTGGTCTACATCCCAATTGTTTTTTCAGTTCCACTTCACACTCGAATCTCCCACACTCTGTGCAATGCAGAGGTCACAATCGTGAATCTCATTAAAAGCTTGGGGGTGGCGGGGTCTATTCATGCCAGAGTCCAACAGCTCTGGAACTCTGCGCATGCGCAGTGACCACAAATTGTCAGTTTCCTGTTTGCCGGCCAGGCCGATCGCTGGCCAGCCCGGGACCCCCGCAGAGTTGCCCCTCCTGCACACCACCCCACCCCCACCCCCCCACGGCCTGATCGCAGTCCCCACAAGCATTCCCAGGCCAACCACCCCTCCTGTAGAGGAGCGCCCCAATGTCCAGCAGTGTCCCCAATGTCCTCCCGACCCAGCAGTGGTGATCCCCCCAATCCTCACCGCAGCAGTCACCTCCCCCCGCTGACCCCGCACCCCGGGAGGCAGGCCCCCCCACCCCCGGCAGACCATACGCCCCCCAGCCTGCCCTGATCACTGGCCTCCCTCCAGCCCCTGTCTGCAGAGTGGCTGCGGGACCCCGCCACCCCCACCGATCGCCCCATAGGCCCCGCTCACAATAGGCCCCACCCTCTTGGCACTGCCCAATGTCCGCTGGGCAGTGCCAAGATGCCCCTTGGGCATGGGCACTTTGCCCCTTGGGCAGTGCCAGGGGGCACAGGCTAGCACTGCCAGGGTGCCCGTGCCTAGGGGTCACCACCCTCCCCCCACCGCCCGACCTCTTAGGAGGTCCCGATTGCCCCTCTTCAGTCCGGTGAGGTCTCCCGCTAGTTCCCCGAACGTGGTGAGCTACTCTAAACCCCGCCGGAGTGAAATATTCCTGACAGGGTGGGAGAGGCTATCGGGCCCAGAGAATTCCGTGCCAGGCCCAATAATGACATTTAAAACACATTTTTTAAAAATTTAAATCACTTACCTCTCTTCTCGCTGTTTTCCAGCGCTGTCCCAATTGCGCCTGTTCTCCGGCTCTGGGAGACGCGCATGCGTCAGGAACGCATGCGCAAATTCTACAAAATGGCCGACACGCGATTCTCCCATCCCAATGCGCCAAAAAACGTGCACGTCAGAATGGGAGAATCATCCCCCAGATTGCAATCATCCCATGCTCGGTGCAGTGAAACATCCCCTGTGTGAAACACACCGTCTTGGACACCCCAGTGTTTCACCTGAACTGGCTCACAGCTGTTGCGCTGTTAACAAGGGGGAACTGCATTTAAACTCTCCCTCTGCACTCACAGCCAGTCACGCCAGGAGGGTGGCAGCATGCAGAGCAGCTTCTGGCAGCAGATCTCGCAAGGCTTCTGGAGGCAGTGGAGGGCAGGAGGGCCACACTGTACCACCTAGTAGATGACCCAGGGGCAGGGAAACAAATGCAACCTGGGATGCAGTCCCCCCCCCAAACCCCTGGACCCATGAAGGTGCCCCACCCCAACACATGGCAGTGGCTGACTTGGCCTTCTGCACCCTGGAGATTAGTGCTAAGCAATGCTCGCCTCTTTGCTCACCGTCGCAATCCATGGCGCTTCAAGGGACCAGTCGTGATTTGCCACTGCGTGACTTCCCATTGGGGTTGTAGGAACATTCCGGAAGGGGGAGAGGAGGGGGATGATTGCGTGCCAAACTCACTAATGAATATGAAATCAAGTTAATCTCGTGCTAGTCAGCCCTTTCTGGTCACACTCCGGTTTGCACCAGCAGAAACGGACAGCAAAGGCCGCAAACCATTTGGCACCAGGCCCGACTTTGGGCCCGCACGCTATTTTCCTGGATTGGCGCGATGTGCACCACGCGCGATACGGATGCAAAATCTCGGCCATCATTTAATTTTTTCTTTCAATAATGAGAAACAAGGGTGAATTGATGTATTGCACCTCTCAATATTACACTAATTAAAGACATCCTGTAGCCAGAAATAAAGGGTAAGTCTTGAAAATGGCGTTCAAACTGCAACAGCGTTCATACTGTCTTCAGTACCAACACCATAGGGCTTTCATAGTGGCAAGTATGAATGGAGCACAATTAGGGCTCTTAACTTCTGTCAGAGAGGAGTCTTTCATCCCATCACTCTAAGCTGTGTTTGATCCCAGATCCCCTGAGGTGAAAGGACAATGTTCTGACCCACTATGCCAGTCAGTCTCCCTGAATTTGGGAATTTCAGAGTTAGTCTGCTAACTCATTGTTTCTGGTGTGCGAGTCAATTGATCCGACACATTCTCCGTTAAAGCCACACCACACTGTATTAGTATCGATGTCGCAATTATTTTGACAAATTCGCATATTAATTTTCCTGCAGCTAATTATTAGGCCACTAAAGATGCACGATAACTGTCACTAATGAAATGGTAGATACACATATATATATATGTACATTGTGTAGCTTCAACATGCATGCAAGGCTAACTGTGATGTATTGGCGATTGGGGTAAAATACATGATGATAATATGCAACATCAGTTTCTTGGCCCTTTTACAATCCCTGTAGCGGATGTGCTTTCAGAGGTAAAAGAGGTTTGCAGTTGATGCAACTTCCCTCATGTGCGCCGCTGTGTTTTACTTGTGTGTGGGACTTGGATCTTTCTGAGTTATCATTGCTGACTTCTATTTTCAGCAAGCGGTCACTGTGGACTGAAACCGTAGATATCCCGCATTAAGTGCAATACTCACAGGTCAGACACTAATTAAAACAATAAATGCCAGCCAGAGAGAGAACAAAAGAAAGAAAATCAGAATTGGTTGATTTATCAATTCAGTGATTCCCCACTAAGGCTGAATGAATGCCTTTGTCCCTTACTTACCAACATGTGCATGCCTCCTTCGAGTCAGATTACTTCTGTGACATCAAGCACACTTCCTGAATCTGTTCTATTACAGAATTGGCATCGCTGTGTTTGACTTAAATCCCTCTTTAGAGCTCCATTGTTGTCAGAGGAGGGTGAGCTGTGAATGCTGCTGGTGTCCCATCAGCAGTGGGAGAGCTTTGGCTGAAGAAGCTTCCGAGATGAGGAACAAGAGCAGACCTGTACGTGGCAATGTTATACCTTCAGGATTAAGTTTATCACAAAAAAATGTTTCAGAGGATGAATGTAAGGCCGTCAGTTTTAAACAATAACTAAATGTGCTCTGATATCTTCCACATCCAGTACTGTAACTGTAACCTGCAATTCTCCAGTGCGTGTTTGTAAGCAGTTTTAACAGATGTCACTTTTTTGGAGGGGGTTGTGGGGTGGGTGCTTTTTATTTTTCAGCGGGCTTTGTATCCCTGTGTCACAGCCATGGCCCAACACTGGACCAGAATATAGAGCAGGTATTTGTAAGGTGCTCCAGGGCACAGGAGGAGGAGGGGAGGTAGGGGAGAGATTATCTGACCTAAGCATTGATGGTACATCCCACTCCAGCCCATAGGGCCCCGGGGAGGTTGCCTTGCTGTTGCCTGCCTACAGGAGTTGAACCTCTTTATCAGTCTAATCTGTTAATTGTACACCCACAATTGCCACATGGTGGCTTTATATTATAAGAGCTAAAATATCCCAGCCTGAATAAAGAAAAATGAATGCGTGTGCCCCTTTACAGCTAAACAATTGTTATCAATACAGTATTTTTCCCGAGGACCAGTCTTTCTCCTCAACCTTAACTGCTGCGGTTCAAGGAATGCAAGCATTAATGTGGTCATTTTGAGATTAGTGTTTTCCTTTGAAATAGGTAAAACACTTCATCAGTTTGTTGGGAATGCACTTGCCCCCTTTGTTACACCCCATCCAGAACCAATCAGATTGGAAGGATAAAAGACTTTGTGTGACTTACTTTTTTAAAAAAAACCCTCACAAATTCCTCTCCGCTTTACAATCTCGGATGCCTCCTGTTCTTCCATTGCTTCCTGGCCAAAACACAATTTGTTTGTTTTTGGAAAAGAAGCCAATACCAAGCTGGACGCTAATGGGATTCCACTTTAATGAATTGTAAGAAAAAAATAAACAGGAATTTTTTTTGAGAAATAATTTGCTCGGAAAAATAAAACTGCCAGAAAAACAGAATTTACTTTGGAATGTAACAAAATGACCAAAAGGATTAAATTTTTTTAAAAACCTAGTCATTTATTTCTTGAAGACCTGATCGTTAGGTAGTCAGAAGGCTGCTGATTTTAAAATTATAATTTCAACAGAAGGAATATTGCAATTTACGTATAGGAAAATTCAATTTTTTTTCACACTTTCCTTCCCAACTGAAAATAATATTGTGGTTGGAATATATGTGAGACGAGTAATTGAGCTTCAGTGATGAAATAAATCATTGATGGGTGAAATTACAAATGCTCATTTAAACTGTAATGTGATTAGCAGACGATGGGATGTGGTTAATATATTGTCTCACAGCTCTGAGAATCTAAATCCTTGACACCAGAAATCCATCAACTACAACTGTCTTTAACTTTACAAATGTGATTCTTGGTGACAAGGAATCAGATGGCCGAGCCCCCTTTTTGTTTTATCAGGACAAAGGCAGAAAGGTGAGAGGAACGGATAAGGAGATTTGGCAGAAAGTTAGGCAGGGAAATATAGAAAGAGAGAGAGAGAGGGGGGAAAAGGCAAGCTGCTACCGTGGCTGCAGCCGATTACAACTCAGCTCTAAAGCTCTTCCATCTTCCGCACACTGGGTAAGTCCTTTATCATGGGTGGCACTGGTTTTGCCTGCAGCCATTGCTAGCCTCAAGGTAAGTGCTTAGATGGCAAAGGGATTCTATCATCAAACTTCATAATAACACGGGGTTCGCCACAGCTGTGGTATGACCCTTTGTGATGGAGCAGATAGCACTTAGATGAAATAATGCACTCCTTTGGTGTGAAATTATCATGTCTATTAATTTAGTCAGACATTGGGTGCTGTGTATTTTTTTGGTACCGTATAATAATAGTGAGGCGAGAGGAGCAGTGCTTGCTATGCATGCGGATGCCTTGGAGATGGTGGGGGGGGGGGGGGGGAAACTGCCCTGAATGAAATATTGGCATTAGGAGATGTGCCTGTGTGTGATTCGGTGCTCCTAATGCAGTTGCGTTTATTAGATTACGTGGGATTGTTTGGAAATAAATTGCCTGCTCTCGTCCCCACGTCCACACCCAGGCCAAAAGGGAAAAGCTGGGGATTTGGGATCAAACGCAGCTTGGAGTGATGCCCGCAACATCAGATGAGAGAAAAGCCAGCCTTGCGCTCATTTTTGGAGAAAGCCACATCGCGAAGGATGGAACTGGAGCCAATCTTTACGCACTTCCATAAGCAGTGAGTTACAGAGGTACCCATTACAAACATGGACCTCCTTACCCCCAAAACAATCATTTCAGTCTGTTCCCACTTAAAGGAACACAAGTGAATCCCCAGTTGATGACCCCCACTTGCATACAATTAAACACCATTAATATGCACTGCTGTCTCACAGTGCCAGGGACCTGGCAAATCCGGCCTCGGGTAACTGTCCCCCCGTGTCTGTGTAGGTTTCCTCACATGCTCCAAAGATGGGCAGGTTAGGTTGACTGGTCATATTAAATTGCCCCTTGGTGTCAGTTGGACTGGCTCGGGTAAACGTATCGGTAATGGGGATAGGGCCTGGTGGGATTGTGGTCGGTGTGGGCTCAATGAGCCAAATGGCCTCCTTCTGCACTGTAGGGATTCTATGATTCAATGACATCAAAGGTTAGGATATGACTGAGTTCTTCATTAGGTGGCATGATGTTTAGTATTATTGCGATATTGATATTTATCCCTATGGTATTCTGCACTCAACTGCTTTGAGGTGGGCACTTTCAGATGTTGTGTTTAATGGGTGTTTCTGTGTATATTCTGTGGGGATATCCTAGAATCCTATGGCACAGCAGGAGATCATTCAGCCCCTCATGCCTGTGCTAGTTCTCTGAGCGATTTACCAATCAGTCACACACCCTCCCCCTCTCTTGCCCCATAGTGGTGCTGTTTTTTTTCCCTTTGGCTTCAGAACATGGTACAGTCTCAGAAAGACTTCAAACTTGCCATGTACCTAAACTGTTATAAAAATGAGCTCGAGTTCTGCAGACTCTGAAAAGCTACCACAAACGCAGGAAGTGTTGGAAAACACTCAATCGGTCAGGTAGCATCTGTGGTGGGAACGAAAAAAAAGATGCTTCTAGCTGGAGCCCTTCATTATGAAAGCAAGTTCTGATGGAAGTCCCATAAGCGAGATGTCTTGTCCCTTCCAACTCAGTGTTGGAGTGGCCGACTGAACCTTTGTGGGAAAATGAAATTAAAGCAAGATTGAATGATGAGCTACCCAATGGATTTGGAGACTTAATGCACTGCATAATGTGGTGCAGAGGAATGAAGATTAGAAAAGTTAGAGCTTTGAACGAGGATTGCACTAAATTAGCTGTCGGGGCAGTGTCAGGAAGTTGAGGGAGGGGGTGGGGAACAACATTTGGGCTAGGGAAGTGGGGGGTGGAAGAATCAGCCAGGGTTCTTGCTCCTATCTGTTACCCACTGACAGCTGCTTGAAAGTCACAGAGTGACGACACAAAGGTAAGAATAGGCTTCGCTGTGACTCTAGAATCCAAAGAGCAGCCCAAACTTACTGCCAAGATTCAGGTTCATGTGTGAGGAATAGACACAGGGCAAAGCTACCAGAGGACGATTGGTATCCATGGAAGGAACCCCCCCCCAGCTTAAATCAGCAACTGAGAACTGGTGATAACTACAAGAGGTTGTGAATGTAGCCCAGTCCATCACGCAAACCAACCATTGACTCTGTCTACACTTCCCACTGCCTCGTAAAAGCAGCCAGCATAATTGAGAACCCCACACACCCCGTACATACTCTCTTCCACCTTCTTCTTCTTCAGGAGAAAGATACAAAAGTCTGAAGTCACGTACCAACCGACTCAAGAACAACTTGTTCCCTGCTGCCGTCAGATTTTTGAACTGGTCCTAGTATAGTAAGAAGTCTCACAACACCAGGTCAAAGTCCAACAGGTTTATTTGGTATCACGAGCTTTCAGAGCGCTGCTCCTTCATCAGGTGAGTGGAGCAGCACTCCGAAAGCTGGTCTTTCTCTACACCCTATCTGTAACTGCAACACAATATTCTGTACCCTCTCCTTTCCTTCCCCCCTATGCACTCTACGAATGACATATGTTGTCTGTATAGCGCTCTAGAAACAATACTTTTCACTGCATCCCAATACATGTGACAATAATAAATCAAATCACAGTAAAGCAACAATTACAGGGAAAGACAGAAGGGGAGGAAAGCAAAAGAAAAGAATGGTAAAGAAAGCATTCGGCATGCTTGGTTTCATTGGTCAGAACATTGAATACAGGAGTTGGAATGTCTTGTTGAAGTTGTACAAGACATTAGTAAGGCCACACTTGGAATACTGTGTACTGTTCTATATATATTGCAGAAAGGATATTATTGAGCTAGAAAGAAAAGATTTACTAGGATGCTGCCGGGACTTGATGGTTTGGGTTATAAGGAGAGGCTGGATCGACTGGGACTTTTTTCCCTGGAGCGTAGGGGGCTTCGGGGTGATCTTATAGAGGTCTATAAAATAATGAGGGGCATAGATCAGCCAGATAGTAAACAACTTTTCCCAAAGGTAGGGGAGTCTAAAAATAGAGGGCATAGGTTTAAGGTGAGAGGAGAGAGATACAAAAGGATCCAGAGGGGCAATTTTTTCAAACAGAGGGTGGTGAGTTTCTGGAACAAGCTGCGTAGAGGCGGGTACAATTTTGTCTTTTAAAACATGTTTAGGCAGTTACATGGGTAAGATGGGTATAGAGGGATATGGACCAAACGAAGACAACTGGGACTAGCTTAGTGGTAAAAATAAAAGGGTGGCATGGACAAAGGGCCTGTTTCCATGCCGTAAGCCTCTATGACTCTAAAGGACGAAAACCCTCAGGGCATAAAAATCTTGTGGAAATTTTCTACAACTTTTGCAACTTAAGAATATTCAGTAATGCCAGAGCAACATCATGTGGATGCTGGAAATCTCAAGTGAAAAGAGAAGGTGTTGGAAATGCACAGCAAGTCTGGCAGCATCCATGGAGAAAATTAAAGGGCGGAATTAAAAGGTCCCAGTGGTTGAATGCCAGCAACAACAAGATGAGGCCCTGAAGAGACAACTTAAGGGCTTCACTTGGCCTCCAGGAGGGAAGGACACTTCCCACCCTGGGCTTAATTGGCAAGAGGAGCCAGGTGGGCAACAGTATCTTCTGCACTTTCCTGCCCCATTTTTGCCCCCACATCATTCCCCCCTTTCCCAGCCATCTTCACGGCAATATTAAATTCCAACCAATGTTTCACACAGTGACCCTTCCTCAGAAACTTGAAGGGTCAGCAAGCTGAAACATGGTATATAGTTGGGGTATGGAGATGCCGGCGTTGGACTGGGGTAAGCACAGTAAGAAGTATCACAACACCAGGTTAAAGCCCAACAGGTTTATTTGGCAGCACTAGCTTTTGGAGTCTCAGGCTCCTTCTTCAGGTGAGTGAGGAGTTGTGTTTCACAAACAGGGCATATATAGACACAAACTCAATTTATAAGATAATGGTTGGAATGCGAGTCTTTACAGGTAATCAAGTCTTCAAGGTACAGACAATGTGAGTGGAGAGAGGGTTAAGCACAGGTTAAAGAGGTGTGTATTGTCTCCAGCCAGGACAGTTAGTGCAGTTTTGCAAGCCCAGGCAAGTCATGGGGGGTTACAGATAGTGTGACATGATCCCGGTTGAGGCCGTCCTCATGTGTGTGGAACTTGGCTCTCAGTTTCTGCTCAGCGATTCTGTGTTGTGTGTCGTGAAGGCCGCCTTGGCGAACGCTTACCCGAAGATTAGAGGCTGAATGCCCGTGACTGCTGAAGTGCTCCCCGACAGGAAGGGAACACTCCTGCCCAGTGATTGTTGAGCGGTGTTCATTCATCTGTTGTCGTAGCATCTGCACGGTCTCCCCAATGTACCATGCTTCGGGACATCTTATCCTGCAGCTTATCAGGTAGACACGTTGGCCGAGTTGCAAGAGTATGTACCGTGTACCTGGTGGATGGTGTTCTCACGTGAGATGATGGCATCCGTGTCGATGATCTGGCACGTCTTGCAGAGGTTGCTGTGGTAGGGTTGTGTGGTGTCATGGTCACTGTTCTCCTGAAGGCTGGGTAGTTTGCTGCGGACAATGGTCTGTTTGAAGTTGTGCGGTTGTTTGAAGGCAAGAAGTAGGAGTGTGGGGATGGCCTTGGCAAGATGTTCGTCTTCATTGATGACATGTTGAAGGCTCCGGAGAAGATGTCATAGCTTCTCCACTCCGGGGAAGTACTGGACGACAAAGGATACTCTGTCCGCCGTGTCCCGTGTTTGTTGATCAACAGTTCCAATGTGCCACAGCGAAAAACCGCACCGGCCTCCTCAGAAGACAAATTGTTATGAAGACAAGTGTTGTCAGGCAAAGTGCGATGCCAAGTCACGTGAGGAGATATTCGGACAGGGGAGCAGGAAGCTTCGTCAAAGATGTTTTAAGATGTATCTTAATGGAGGAGAGATGATCGAGAGGCAAAGATGTTTAACAAGGGAATTACAGGGCTTAGGCCCTTAGTGCAGCTACCCATGTTGGGGCAATTAAAATCAGGGCTGAGTAAAAGGCCAGCATAGGAAGAGGTGAGAGTTCTCACAAGGTTGTAGGCCTGCAAAATGTCACAGAGATAGGAAAGAATAGATATTATACATTATATAATTATATGATTTGCGGAAGGATATATTGGCCTTGGGGGGAGTGCAGAGAAGGTTCACCAGGTTGATACCAGAGATGAGGGGTGTTGACAATGAGGAGAGACTGAGCAGATTGGGTTTGTATTCGTTGGAATTTAGAAGGCTGAGGGGGTATCTTATAGAGACCTATAAGATAATGAAGGGGCTGGATAGGGTAGAGATGGAGAGATTCTTTCCACTTAGAAAGGAAACTAGAACTTGAGGGCACAGCCTCAAAATAAAGGGGGGTCAGTTTAGGACAGAGTTGAGGAGGAACTTCTTCTCTCAGAGGGTGGTGAATCTCTGGAATTCTCTGCCCACTGAAGTGGTGGAGGCTACCTCGTTGAATATGTTTAAATCACGGATAGATGGTTTCCTGATCGGTAAGGGAATTAGGGGTTATAGGGATCAGGCGGGTAAGTGGAACTGATCCACTTCAGATCAGCCATGATCTTATTGAATGGCGGGGCAGACTCGAGGGGCTAGATGGCCTACTCCTGCTCCTATTTCTTATGTTCTTATATATAATAAATGCTGATTATTATATGTTATATACAGATTGCACAGTACTTAGCACTGCTGCCTCACAGCATCAGGGACCCGGGTTCAGTTTTATTTAGTTTATTTATTAGTGTCACAAGTAGGCTTACATTAACACTGCAATGAAGTTACTGTGAAAATCCCCTAGTCGCCACAATCCAGCACCTGTTGGGGAGAATTTAGCATGGCCAATCAACCTAACCCGCACATATTTGGAGTATGAGAGGGAACTGGAGCATCCGGAGGAAACTCACGCAGACACAGGGAGAATGTGTAAACTCCACAGAGACAGTGACCAAGCTGGGAATTGAGCCAGGGTCCCTGGCACTGTGAGGCACCAGTGCTAACCACTGTGTATCATGCTGACCTTCAATTCTGGCCTTGGGTGACTGTCGGTCTGGAGTTTGCACATTCTCCCCGTGTCTGCGTAGGTTTCCTCCGGGTGCTCCAGTTTCCTCCCACAGCCCAAAGATGTGCGGGGTTAGGTGGATTGGTCATGCTAAATTGCCCCTTAGTGTCCAAAGATATGTAGGTTAGGTGGATTAGCCATGATAAATGCATGGAGTTACATGGATGGAGTGGGGGAAGGGGGGTTGGGTCTAAGTAAGATGCTCTTTCGAAGAATCAGTGCAGACTCGATGGGCTGAATGGCCTCTTCCTGCATTGTAGGATTCTATGGTTTTATATATGTTATATATATAATAAACACACACATATATTTGAATTCTATTCCACCATTCAAGGGATGCTAACTTCAGTCACCCACCTTAACTCCAGAACCCATAATAGTCTTGAGAAACAAACATCCGTTGATTATATAGTGCAAAGAATCAGACTTCAATCTTAAGAATTCCAATGGTTTAATTGCTTTAATTGGTCATGATGTTATCTGCCTCACAGGTGTCCAGAGTCCCAGATATGTTTAATGTGCAGTTTCGCGATGGGAAATGTTGGCATCTAGTTTTAAAATAAAGCTTATTTATTAATCACAAGTAAGGCTTACATTAACACTGCAATGAAGTTACTGTGAAATTTTCCTAGTCGCCACATTCCGGCACCTGTTCGGGTCAATGCGCCTAACCAGCATGACTTTCAGAAAGAGGGAGGAAACCAGAGCACCCGGAGGAAATCCATGCGGACACGGGGTGAATGTGCAAACTTCACACAGACAGTGACCCAAGCCGGGAATTGAACCCGGGTCCCTGGCACTGTGAAGCAGCAGTGCTGACCACTGTGATACCGTGCCGCCCCCAATAGTTCCTATTGATGAAACCACTTCCTGCAGCCTCGACTCAAATTGCAGTACAAGAAAGAGATAGAGAATCTGGTGAGCTGGTGTGACAACAATAATCTCTCCCTTAACGTTAACAAGACGAAGGAGATAGTCAGTGATTTCAGGAAGCGTAGTGGAGGACATACCCCCATTGACATCAATGGAGACAAAGTAGAAATTATCGAGAGCTTCAAGTTTTTAGGTGGCCAGATCACCAACAACCTCTCCGGGTCCTCCCATGCTGACGCTATAGCTAAGAAAACCCACCATTGCCTCTATTTTCTCAGAAGACTAAGGAAATTTGGTATGTCCGCGACAACTCTCACCAACTTTTACAGATGCAGCATAGAAAGCATTCTTTCTGGTTGTATCTCAGCTCCTGCTCTATCCAGGACCACAAGAAACTACAAAAGGTCGTGAATGAAGCACAGCCCATCACTCAAACCAGCCTCGCACCCGTTGACACTGTCTACACTTCCCGCTGCCTCAGAAAAGCAGCCAGCATAATGAGGGATCCCATGCACCCCGGATATACATTCTTCCACTTTCTTCCGTCGGGAAAAAGATACAAAAGTCCAAGGACACATACCAATCGACTCAAAAACAGCTTCTTCCCCGCTGCCATCAGACATTTGAATGGACCTACCTTGCATTAAGTTGATCTTTCTCTAAACCCTAGCTATGACTGTAACATTACATTCTGCACTTCTCCTTTCCTTCTCTATGAATGGTATGCTTTGTCTGTATAGCGTGCAAGAAACAATACTTTCCACTGTATACTAATACATGTGATAATAATGAATCAAATCAAAACTACATTCTGCACTCTCTCCTTTCCTTCTCTATGAATGTGACGTGGAGATGCCGGCGTTGGACTGGGGTGGGCAAAGTAACAAGTCTCACAACACCGGGTTAAAGTCCAACAGGTTTATTTGGAATCATGCGCTTTCGGAGCGCTACTCCTGATGAAGGAGCAGCGCTCCGAAACTTGTAATTCCAAATAAACTTGTTGGATGTTAACCTGGTGTTGTGAGACTTCTTACTGTTCTCTATGGATGGTATGCTTTGTCTGTATAGCGCGCAAGAAACAATATTTCTCAGTGTACGCTGATACATGTGACAGTAATAAATCAAATCAAATGAAAATCAAGCTTGTATCTGCCCAGGAACCAGAAACTGCACCGGCAGTGACACTGAGCAGGGCGCCTGGCAGTGAATGAGTTAAGTGCCACTGCTTCCGTCGAGGGGGTTTGCATGAACACTGCGAGCATTAGCAACAAGACAACGCACGATGTGGTCGGTTAGAAAGAGAACTATATATAGCATTTGGTGGGACAAGATCATAGAGTTTTTACACTGAGACATTACATAAAAATAAAACTACATTTCCCATGCCGCATCAAACTTGCAATGTGCACGTTCAGGCATGACTTTCATGAACAGATAAACTTAAATCTGGCTTGTGACTTCTGTGCTGTCATGAGTCATAAATTATATTTCAGAAAAACAGGTTTGTGTGTGAGCAAAAGGGTGAGGCGTGCCCGTGTAAGCTCATCAAAAGATGGCAATCAAATGTCAGCAGAACTTTACTTAATGTCATTTAGGTCAACAGAGTTTCTCTTGGCATTTTCCATTGGTTTCTTCTTTGCCTACTTAATTCAAAGCTCATCATGGACTGGACAAATGCAGTCCGGTGCAGTGAAAGTCTTCCACAGTCTCTTCCACTCTTTCTTACGATCAACAACCCAAGTACAAACGGAAGACAAGATAGCCTCGGAGTGTGGCGACTTCTTGCGAGCTGTCCTCAGTATACCCTCTAATTCTATCTCTTACTCTCATTCTACGCTCTTACAACTGTAATCTAATTCTTTCCAGCACTACTGCAAGCTCTCCTTTCCTTTTCCTTATGTACTCCATGAGTGGTATGTTTTGTCTGTATAAAATTTTAAAGTTTATTTATTCGTGTCACAAGTAGGCTTACATTAACACTGCAATGAAGTTACTGTGAAAATCCCCTAGTTGCCACACTCACGCGCCTGTTCGGGTGCACGGAGGGAGAATTTAGCACGGCCAATCCACCTAACCAGTCTTTCAGACTGAGGGAGGAAACTGGAGCACCCGGAGGAAACCCACGCAGACACGGGGAGAACATGCAGACTCCGCACAGACAGTGACCCAAGCCGGGAATTGAACCCGGGTCACTGATGCTGTGAGGTAGCAGCGCTAACCACTGTGCCATCATGCTGCCAGCTCGCAAGAAACAACACTTTTCACTGTATCTCAATACATATGACATTAATAAATCAATTCAAAAACAACAGGGGTGTAATTATGAAGCAACATGGTGATCCAAAATGTCTTCACCCTGCATGAGCTTCCCATGCAAGAGCTGTAAGGGAAACTGGGATTGTCTTGTTCATTCTCTGCAGTAAAGAACGGGAATGCTGAAACTAGGGTTTGGGTATTTATTCTAGATTCACCTGAACTGAGGTTTCAATGAAAATGCGGACCAATTGACACCCAGAAAAGAAAACCAATAGGCATCTTCAACATAAAAGTCAGTGGTGCCATCGTAATTCTTTATCAAAGTAAAATATGTCTAGTGTAATTAATTTAAGTCTTCCACTTGAATTGGACACATGCATGCTCTGAAGCACAACCATAACAACCCTTTGTATATCGTTGTAGAAGGCCGACATCTTTGGTCCACAAGTAATTTCCATCAGTTTATCCCAAGGGCAATCATGATTTGTCTTTATTTTCTCAAGTATTTTTAATGCAATTATAGAATCATAGAATCGTGGAGTCATAGTATTATACAATGCAGAAGAGGTCCCTCGGTCCATCGAATCCTCACTGACAAGCAAGAAACACGTGAACTCCCGCCTAATCCCATTTACCAGCACTTGGCCCATAGCCTTGAATGTTATGATGTGCCAAGTGCTCATCCAGGTACCTTTTAAAGGATGTGAGGCAACCCGCCTCTACCACCATAATATATTTTTTTCCTACCTGTTTGTTGGCGCATTCTTAAGCTGGTTTTAAACCCTCAGTCACCCCCCCCCCCCCCCCCACCCCCCACCCTGTGCAAGTGGACTGATAGTGATTTCCATTCATCCTCTGCTTCCCTGTACCGCAAAACACCTGCATAATTCAACCCTGTCGGAGGTAATGATCTACACTAGTGACAAGGTAACATGGAAATATTGAGAAGAATCAGATTCAATACAAATCAGTATATCCAAACATAATGCTGAAAAGAAAGATGTGTTGCTGAAGTTTTTCATCTTGCACTCATCAGGACAAATATATATAAGAACGCCAAATTCCAAACGATCATCGAAATTTATACTACAGGAGAAAAGGGTGCTGACTGGTTAACGTAATATAAAGGCAAAATACTGCAGATGCTGGAATCTGAAACAAAAACAGAAAATGCTGGAAAATGTCAGCAGGACTGACAGCATCTGTGGAGAGAGAATCGAGCCAATGTTTCGAGTCAGGATAACCCTTCTTCAGAATATTCAAGTTCTGTATTACCAAGAGATGATTTATACCCAAAACTAATTCCATTAACTTTGTAAACCTACTGCTTAATTCATGCAACGTGAGAAGATTTGAATTGATTGTTTAAAAAAATGGTATCACCTTAGTTTACCACTCTTATGAAAGCTTAATTTGTAAGTAATGGGAGGCTAGACTATTAATCCAGAAACTCAGCTAATGTTCCAGTGACCCAGGTTCGAATCCCGCTCCAGCAGATGGTGGAATTTGAATTCAATAAAAAATATCTGGAATTAAGAATCTACTGATGACCATGCAACCATTGTCGATCGTCAGAAAAACCCATCTGGTTCACTAGTGCCCTTTAGGGAAGGAAATCTGCCATCCTTACCTGGTCTGGCCTACATGTGACTCCAGAGCCACGGCAATGTGGTTGACTCTCAACTGCCCTCCAAGGGCAACTAGGGATGGGCAATAAATGCTGGCCAGCCAGTGACACCCATGCCCCACGAACGAATTTTAAGAAAGCTATCACGCAAGTTGGTAGACACTGTGGGCATCATAAAACCACCTCCAATTTGGCACTAATTGGCACTCTGACAGAGAAAGCCCAAGGGATAATGGATGTGGGAATTATAACACTGATGCAATAATAGAATGAAGCAACACAAAAAGAAGTCATTCAGCCCATTGTTCCTGTGCTGCAGGGTGCTGTTCTGAGATTGGACTTCAAGCATGTTGTGGGGGCAAGCTCGAGGGAGATTTACTCTGCTTCTACCACTGATACAGTTCACCAGGGAGTGCTTGCTGTTGACATTGGCTGGCCCAAACAACAAGTGTTCCTGTCCCCAATGCCATTATCGCTCATGTGTTAAAACAGCAAACGCTGGAGATACTCAGCAGGTCAGGCAGCATCTGTTAATAGCCAGGATTTTACTAACTGTCAGGAGGCAGGCTGGGAGGCTTAGGGGGATCGGTCAAATCATGGGATGAGGCCACATCTGTTTGGCTCTCTGACGGCTGTCCCACCACCAGGGCTCGTTACAAGCAGCGGACTCAGGTGAGGATCGAATTGCCGCTCCAAGAAGATGGGCAGCCGATTACGACAATTAGGGGCCATTTTGTGAGTTTGGCAACATTTTGCTGACGGCGGGGCACCCCCGACAACTTGGGGCATTCCCCCAAACCCCACCAAAAGCTCCATGGTCCAAAGAGGGGTGGCCCCCTGTTGGGGAGGGCAGCCTCCAACTATCCATCCGCGAGGGTCATCCACATCAACCCTTGAATAAATATCCCTGGGTTTTTTTTTACATCAAAGTTCCCAGTGACTGTGGTCAAATTCAGACCAATGTTTCAAATCAATGATCTTTTATCAGTCACTCACCTGGATGAACACATAAAGAGAAAAAGAGGGATTAACTTTAGACTTATAGATGGGGGGGGGAGGGGGGGAGGCAACCACTGCGACAGCAAAGGCTCTAGGGTTCATGGATTCAAATGACCTCCAACAATGGAACATTAATTAGCTGCTTGCACCACCCACACAAACAGACAAAACATATCCCAAGGATTGTTGGTGCAATGACAGACCTGGAATATCCTAGGTTTCCTCCTTCTTGGCCGATGTAACTGATGTTTACAAAAGAAAGGAAAGAGAAAGAGAGGAAGGCACGGGGGAGAGAAGGAGGGAGGGAGGGACAGAGGGGAGGGAGGGGACGAAGGGGAGGGAGGGGAGGGGAGGGAGGGAGGGAGGGAGGGAGGCAGGAAGGAAGGGAGGGAGGGAGGGAGGGAGGGAGGGAGGGAGGGAGGGAGGGAGGGAGGAAGGGAGGCAGGGAGGGAGGGAGGGAGGGAGGAAGGGCGGGAGAGAAGGAGGGAGGGAGGCAAGGAGCGAGGGAGGCAAGAAGCGAGGGAAGGAGGGAGGGAGGCAAGCCGACAGCCAGGCAGGCAGGAAGGAAACAAGGAAGGAAGGGAGGGAGGGAGGGAGGGAGGGAGGAAGGAAGGAGGATGTTTCAAATGGATGCTGTGACTGTCACAACAACAACTTTTGTCGAGAAATATAACATGAAAGAAGGCACAGGAAGGTAATAAAGCAAAATATAACACTGAGCCACTTGGTGAGATAATAAGGCCAATGACTGAAAGCTTAGAGTCATAGGGGTATACAACAAAGAGAAAGGCCCTTCGGCCCATCACGTCTGCCCCGGTCAAAGAGATAAATTTTAAGGAGTGTCTTAAAGTAGGTAAGTGAGGTGGAGAGGCTGGAGAGATTTGGAGAGAGAATTACAGAGCTTAGAAATTTGGCAGCTGAAGGCATGATCACCAAAGATGGAGTGATTTAAGATGGGCGATGCTCAAGGGGCTAGGATTAGAGGAGAGCAGATATCTCAGCGACCTGTGCATCTGGAGGCGACTGCAGAGATAGGGAAGGGCAAGGCCATGGAGAGAGGATGAGAGTTTCAAAGGTGAATCACCACTTCACTGGACAGCGAGCACTGGGGTGCTTGGTGAACGAGACTTGGTGCGAGTCAGGACAGCGGATCTTTGGTTCAACTGATGGAGAGAGAAAGGTGGGAGGTCAGATTTATTATAGAGGAAAATATAATGGGTAGCAGAGGCACAACTGCTTACCATGCACATCTGCAAAGTGATGCCTGTGAGTAGTGGGAAATCGGGTGGGGGACACCAGCTGGTTAGTCCATTCCATGCGTGCCATGCATTCCAAGGTGGGCTGGCATGTGAAGAGTGGCTATGAGGACAGTGTAACAGAGGACTCCATCATGAGTAAGGGGAAAACATTAGGAGAATTTGAACATCAAGCTGGCCATGCATAAGATCTGAATCAGAATAAAGGCAAATGAACTGAGATACAAATCACCTAAATAACTGTTTCTACCCAACTTGAAAGAATGTACGTTTGGGAACAAAGCCTGAACTTGTTTGTGATACTCTGCACCTCTATTATATAACACATCAAACTTACATTCCCGCCTTCTACATCAATGGGGACGAAGTAGAAAGGGTCGAGAGCTTCAAGTTTTTAGGTGTCCAGATCACCAACAACCTGTCCTGGTCCCCCCATGCCGACACTATAGTTAAGAAAACCCACCAACGCCTCTACTTTCTCAGAAGACTAAGAAAATTTGGCATGTTAGCTACGACTCTCACTACCTTTTCCAGATGCACCATAGAAAGCATTCTCTCTGGGTGTATCACAGCTTGGTATGGCTCCTGCTCTGCCCAAGACCATAAGGAACTACAAAAGGTCGTGAATGTAGCCCAATCCATCACGCAAACCAGCCTCTCATCCGTTGACTCTGTCTACACTTCCTGCTGCCTCAGCAAAGCAGCCAGCATAATTAAGGACCCCACGCACCCCAGACATTCTCTCTTCCACCTCCTTCCGTCAGGAAAAAGATACAAGAGTCTGAGGTCACATACCAACCGACTCAAGGCAGCTTCTTCCCTGCTGTTGTCAGACTTTTGAATGGACTTACTCGCATTAAGTTGATCTTTCTCTAGACCCTAGCTATGACTGTAACACTACATTCTGCACTCTCTCATTCCCTTCTCTATGAATGGTATGTTTTGTCTGTATAGCGCGCAAGCAACAATACTTTTCACTGTATGTTAATACATGCGACAATAATAAATCAAATCATTAACTTGTGAAAACTCACAAGTAAGCAGAGCAAAACTTTTAAGACTGCTTCTATAACACTACCACACATTCAGAAGCAATTGTATCAGTTAAGTGGATTAGAAGTTTGGTTAATAAAAGCACAAGGACACACTGGCTGTGACTATCGTTGTAACTTTGTAAGTGATGGATGATGAGGTCTTCCTTGTGAAATTAAATCCAAATTTATTCACTTTTATATGTAGAAACTGGGTGCCGTACAGCTGATGGGGGCTATCTATCTGAGTTAACTCAGTTGGCTAGAAAGCTAGTGTGTGGTCTAGATTCGCACAAACAGTTTGTTATGTTGTTAAGGAAATCCCTGCATCTCAAAGATTTCATGTCAATTGAGATCCTCCCTTCAATCCTTCTTTCTGTCCCTCCTTCCATCATCCCTTTCTCTTTCTTTCCGTTTGCAAATATCGTTTACCACAGCCTTGAAGAAGAAACCCGAGGACATTCCTGGACTCACATTGCTGCCTGAGGTAAACATAGAAAACTAGATGCAGGAGGAGGCCATTCAGCCTTCGCGCCTGCTCCGCCATTCATTTTGATCATGACAGGTCATAAAATTCAACATCCTGATCCCGCCTTCTTCCCATAGCCCTTGATCACTTCAGTCCCAAGAGCTATATCTCATTTCTTCTTGAAATCACACAGCATTTTGACCTCAACTACTTTCTGTGGTCATGAATTCCACACATTCACCACTCTCTGAGTAAAGAAATTTCTCCTCACCTCAGTCCTAAAAGGTTAACCCCTTATCCTCAAACTATGACCCCTAGTTCTGGGTTCCCCAACAATTAGGAACATTCTTTCTGAATCGACCCTGTCTAACCCTGTTAGAATTTTATAGGTTTCCATGAGATCCCCTCTCACTCTTCTAAACTCCAATGAATACAATCCTAAATGACTTAGTCCCCCCTAAAATGAGAGATAGACAGACAGAGAGGCAGGCAGGCAGACAGAAAGACAGGCAGACAGACATTCAGGCAGACGGACAGACAGACAGACAGACAGACAGACAGACAGACAGACAGATAGACAGACAGACAGACAGACAGACAGACAGACAGATAGACAGATAGATAGATAGATAGATAGATAGATAGATAGATAGATAGATAGATAGATAGATAGATAGATAGATAGATAGATAGATAGATAGATAGATAGATAGATAGGCAGATAGGTAGGTAGATAGATAGATAGATAGATAGATAGATAGATAGATAGATAGATAGATAGATAGATAGATAGATAGATAGATAGATAGATAGATAGATAGATAGATAGATAGATAGATAGATAGATAGATAGATAGACAGACAGACAGACAGATAGGTAGGCAGATAGATAGACAGACAGACAGATAAACTGACAGACAGATAGATAGACAGACAGACAGACGGGTGGATAGACAGACAGACGAAAGGATAGACAGACAGACAGACGGATAGATAGATAGACAGATAGATAGATAGACAGACAGACAAACAGATAGATAGATAGACAGATAGACAGACAGACAGACAGACAGACAGACAGACAGACAGATAGATAGATAGATAGATAGATAGATAGATAGATAGATAGATAGATAGATAGATAGATAGATAGATAGATAGATAGATAGATAGATAGATAGACAGACAGACAGACAGACAGACAGACAGATAGGTAGGTAGAGGACCTGCCACCTGGCCTATGCCTGAGCGTGGAAGGCCATGGCAAATCCACCACTGACAAAGCACTGCACACAAACAGCTCAGGATGAAGCATCATAGAATCATAGAATCATAGAAACCCTACAGTGCAGAAGGAGGCCATTCGGCCCATCGAGTCTGCACCGACCACAACCCCACCCAAGCCCTACCCCCACATATTTACCCACTAATCTACACATCTTAGAAATCTAAGGGGCAATTTTTTTTTTAACCTGGCCAATCAACCTAACCCGCACATCTTTGGACTATGGGAGGAAACCGGAGCACCCGGAGGAAACCCACGCAGACACGAGGAGAATGTGCAAACTCCACACAGACAGTGACCCGAGCCGGGAATCGAACCCAGGACCCTGGAGCTGTGAAGCAGCAGTGCTAACCACTGTGCTACCGTGCCGCATCAGTGGACAATGAACCGAGGACCTGCCTTTGGGCAGAGCACGGGCGAACGAAGGAACAACGTACTGGAGAGCTGATCGAATAAAACAAAAAGAAACATAGTTTGCCTCAATTTCTGTGCCCCTTCGCACATCTCAATACTTCCATGGAATGGTTGGAAGAGGCAAATTGGATTTGGCTGTTAAATACCTCTGATGGATATCCGTGCTAAATGCTGATAACTGTGTTGTAATTTTGGTAAAATTCCTATTTACTTGAATTTGCTTTGTGAGTTCCTGTTTCCCAGAGTGCCAAGCGGGTATAAAATGCTTCTGTTTCAATAAAAATACAAGGCAGTGTTGTGGACAATAAAGATCTAAGTTATTGCCTTCAAGTCCCAGTTCAATTCAAACCTAAGTGTAGGATTGTGCAAGTGAGGAGCTGAAATTCAGTTACAGGATAAAATTCCATATTACAGGGCAACTAAAGGATCACTAATAACCACACTCTTGAATATTTTTTGAATATTCAAAATGAATACCCCTTGCTTTATTTTTTCCTTTCCTACACCTTCATAATTTAGACACAAACTTTAAAACAAATAAACAAAAATGTTTCAATTTTTAATTCCGGCAGACATGCTCTTATCTAAAACATAAAATCTGGAGGCATCTGGAGTCTCTGCTGGATAAACCATCACCATAAGAAAACAGCAACTCAGTGCTGTCACCCAATCCATTACCACAGCACTCCACCATCTTTGCTGTATTAACATGATTATTTTGAATCTGTAAATATATTTGTGTGGTCTTAAGCCATCAACGTTTATTTAATTCTAGACTAGCTTACAGCATAACAGTTGTTCCATGTTAAGCAGACATCGGACTGTTCAAAATGTTGGAAATCACAAAACTTAGCAAGCCTCTCCCCACAACCCGAAATAAAACACAGCTGCATTGAGCTGCTGGCTGCGGGTTTTTTTTGCAAAATCTTCATATTCACATCTCACGACTGCCCAAAAGATTTCATGTACCTGTGCAAACAGGAAGACTGGGGAATGTGTCATTATGTGTATGGCATCACATTATTTAATATGGATTATAACTTCAAAAGAACCCCAAATAATTTTGCTAATTAAACAGGCAAATTGAAATATTAATGAAATTTGCCAACGCATATTTGTAGCCCTTTGATTTTCTTCCATGTTCTTTCTTCTTTGATTTAATTTTTGGAGTTTTCTGCTCAAAACATTCTGATTCACTGTTCTTCTTTTGTGTGCACGGGAAGGGAAAGGAAGAATGAACATTGCAACAAGATAAAGGGACAAAATTGTCCAAAATAACACATTTGGCAGTGAAAATCAGATTTAAGATGATTAATCAGACAGGCGATAGGAATTTGAGAGAGGAGGAACAGGTTTAAGGAAAAATATATGAAGGATTTTTTTTATGGAGGGGCAAGAGATGAGAAAGAAAATCAATTTTAGCAAAAATGAAGAAGGAATAAAAGGGTGAATCCTAATCGACACAACGACTGGGAACCTTTATCAATCAGCCCAACTGAAGTTGTTTTTGAAAGTTCTCTGTCTGGATTCATCCATTTGCCAAACTGTTATGCATTTGATGGAGGACCGTGAAGCCTTTTTAAACGTTCACATCATTTACAAGGGCCCAGGTTTTCATTAAAAAAGAGACAAGCATCAAAGCCCCTGATTTAAATGGCGTGTGCCTTGGCGATTTGAGTGAACGAATGACAAAGCTGAGAGAGAAAAAAATGTTCACTCGGGCAATTATTTCTCCATGGTGAATTTGTATTAGTTTGCTGCAAAGGAGCATATGTTTGGCCTGGGGCAAGTCTCCCTCCGGCTGCGACAAAGTGATCAGGCTGAGAGAGGAGACACAGACCTGGGACTGCAGGCATATAACAATCCCGAGTACAGGACCAGCCCCAGCTTCTGAGTTGTATTTAGAACCTGTCACTGTATCAGAATTATATTTCTCGCGTCAAAGATAAATAGGAGGAAAAAATGTATAAAAAACGAAAATATTGGTTTGCGCTCCTCGTAAGCTAAGTCTCTCACGTCGCCCTGTCTTGTCTTTGAATTCTGTATGTCTTTAAATATCAGAGAATAAATGAGATGCTGAAAGGCCAATGAAGATTTAATCACAAATGGACCACGTTTTAAAGTGCTGATTTAGATAAATGCATTAAATTGAGGTGATTTAGAAATAGGATCATTGTTGACTGTTACCATAATAGCAAATGAAAAATAAGGAGAAACCACATTCGTACAAAAATGATACTGCAAAACAATAGGCAACATTTTTTTCCCTCCTTCTAACTTCATTTCAGGCTTACGCTACACAAGGGAAATGACTGCTACAACATTAGAATGTTTTGCAAATTGACCGTCTTAGATCAAGTCCCTCTATTCAGCCAGGAGGTGCACAAAGTGTGTTTACATGTGAAGTGTCATTGAAACAGTTTGCAACCAATATTATTGGACTGCGTACAGCACCGTGCATGGGAGCTGGATAAACAGAGCAAACTCCACACAAGGCTATATGTCTTTGGTCAAACCATGCTCGGTCAAAACAAGCCTCAGAATTTGGGGCTTTTAAGCCAGAGGTGCAAGAAGAAATTAAAAACTTCTCGAACGATCCCATTGTTTTGGATATCAGAAAGCCCCTTCACACAAAACAACCAAATTCACGACCGATCCAGCAAATGGAAAAGAATTTGATCTCTCCCCAACACTGTCCCCAAAACTAAATACATGTTAAATTCTGTCAGATTTTCATATGATACATGTGCTGTGCGGGATGGAAGGGAGGTGAATTCAGCAGGGACCCATATATGCTAGTAGACAAGAACTTTATCTGAATCAGACAAAGTGTACCTTAGCTGAGATCTGGTGGCAAAAGATGGTTTTTTTTACTCCACATAACAGCAGTCAGCCAATCTTCAACATTGATACAGTGAACATTATTTGAAGCAGTTGCAGACAAAACCTCAAAATAAGCTGGTATCACCTCTGTAAGCGGAATATCCTGAAATCAAGTAGGAACCAACTACTGTTAGATACCAGTTTGTATACAGCACAGGACATAGACCGAAAAGGGTCAAAGGTTCATTAGAACAGATATATTTATATATATATATACATGCATTCTGGTTCAATTACAAAATAGAATAGGTCCTTAAACAAAGTGCCTAAGAAACAGGAGATTTAAAACTGAAAATGGCAGTTGAATCATAGAACCCCTACAGTGCAGAAGGAGGCCATTCAGCCCATCAAGCCTGCACTGACAATAATCCCACCCAGGCCCTATCCCTATAACCCCACGCATTCACCCTGCTAATCCCCCTGACATTAAGGGGCAATTTACCATGACCACTCAACTTAACACACACATCTTTGGACTGTGGGAGGATACCCACGCACCCACCCAGAGGAAACCCACGCAGACACGGGGAGAATGTGCAAGCTCTGCACAGACAGTGAACCAAGCCAGGAATTGAACCCGGGTCCCTGGTGCTGTGAGGCAGCAGTGCTAACCACTGTGCCACCGTGCCAGGTTGACTTGAACTTAATAAATTCATTGAGTTTATTAGATTCATCATTGTCTCCAAAGTGCTTCCAAATGGCCAACTGAGGAGAAGAGTATTTGTGGACCAGTATCTCAAACCCATGACACCAGTGATCCCCATGCTCTTATATGCTTCAGAGACTCAGACAACATACAGCAGGCACCACAAAGAATTGGAGAAGTACCAGCAATCGTGCTTCACAAGATTCTCCAAATATGGTGGTAAGAAATGTAGCCAACAGTAGCATGTCATTCGGATGTCTGACGCCAGATTCCTGAAGCAACTTGGAACTCAATCGCGAAGGTGACACCCAGGAGAAAAGTCAAAACACTTTCGGGATGTTCTCAAAGCATCCGTGAAGAGACCAGGCATACGCGTTGACTCATGGGAGACCCTGGCTTGTGACCAACAAAATGAAGAATTTGGGAAGGCACCAAACCCATCGAAAGAGGCACAGGGTGGCACGATGGGACAGTGGTTAACATTGCTGTCTCACAGCGCCAGGGACCCGGGTTCGATTCCCAGCCTCGGGTCACTGTCCGTGTGGAGTTTGCATGTTCTCTCCGTGTCTGTGTGGGTTTCCTCCAGGTGCTCCGGTTTCCTTACACAGTCCAAAGATGTGCGGGTTAGGTTGATTGGCTGAGTTAAATTGCCCCTTAGTGTCAGGGGAACTAGGAGGGTAAATATGTGGGATTATGGGGATGGGACCTGGGTGGGATTGTTGTTGGTGCAGACTCGATGGGCCAAATGGCCTCCTTCTGCACTGTAGGTTCTATGAGGGACTTCACTGAAAGTGTGCAGAGGTGAAGTCAAGGTGTCAGAGGGAGCGCACATACCATCAAACCACCCATCTACCCATCCCTTCAATCACCACCTATCTTACCAATGGCACAGTCTGCAGACTGCACATTGCACTTATCCATCATCTGAGAACCCATCAAACTGGAGTGGAAACAAGTCATTCTTGATCCTGCGGAACTGCCTAAGAAGAAGATTAAAGTCATACATGTTCCAAAAGTAATATAATAAATGAAATCCCCCAGGGTTTTGTTCAGTGAGGAATAAAGGTTATGTCACTGGACAAGCAACCTGGAAATGTGGACTAATGAACCCACAATAGCAGCCGGGATATTTGAATTCAGTTAATAGGTATGGAGTTAGGAGTTGTCATTAGTAATAGTGATCATCTAACTACTGTAAACGTGCAGGGGCAGGATTTTTTGACTGTTCGCACCGGCAGGATCTTCCAGTTCCGCCGACAGCAACTCTCTCGCCACAGTTCCCCGGCGATGGAGAGTGCAAACATGGGAAAACTCAGTTGACAGCGGTGGGAAAGGAAGGTCTAATTAACGGCCAATGACGGGCTGCCTCCGCAAACGATGCTGCAGCGGGGAGGGTCGGGCGGGGGGTGAAATCCTGCCCCCCAACTTGCTCACTGGTTCCAATCTCCCAGCATATGCCTTAAAACAACATAAAAGCAATTTTAAACTATATTCACAATAAAACTTTGCTGTCAGTAAAAAGCAATTTCACACCAGTACAAACCTTGTTTGGTAAATCTGGGATCAGGGCCCATACTGAGTCTTGTGGGAGGGTATAGTCTTACATTGCTCCAGTTTAACATTCCAGCGTATCTTCAAACCTGATTTACAAAATGTTCACAAGGTCTATTGGATCCCTGGGCAGTTAGTAAACATGCCTTAGCACAATTTAAATGCTCACAGAGTAGGCATTCTCCCATCCTTACTCTTCAAGCATTTCAATTTCTGATTCTATTGGGAAGCAATTCTAACGTCCTTCAGGGACTGAAATTCACTGTCCTTGCCTGTTCTATCTTATACGTAATTCTAAAGCCAAAGCAATGTGGTTGATTCTTAACTGTCCTCTGGTTTAGCCTAGCAATGATGTGGAGATGTCGGCGTTGGACTGGGGTAAACACAGTAAGAAGTTTAACAACACCAGGTTAAAGTCCAACAGGTTTATTTGGTAGCAAAAGCCACAGAAGCTTTCGGAGCTCTAAGCCCCTTCTTCAGGTGAGTGGGAATTCTGTTCACAAACAGAGCTTATAAAGACACAGACTCAATTTACATGAATAATGGTTGGAATGCGGAATACCTACAACTAATCAAGTCTAATAATACACATCTTTTTAGCCTGTCTTGATGCTCTCTCCATTCACATTGTTTTGTTTCTTAAAGACTTGATTAGTTGTAAGTATTCGCATTCCAACCATTATTCATGTAAATTGAGTCTGTGTCTTTATAAGCTCTGTTTGTGAACAGAATTCCCACTCACCTGAAGAAGGGGCTTAGAGCTCCGAAAGCTTGTGTGGCTTTTGCTACCAAATAAACCTGTTGGACTTTAACCTGGTGTTGTTAAACTTCTTACTTAGCCTAGCAAGCCATTCAGTTAAAGGTGATTAGGGATGGGCAATTACCTTTAGTTTAGTTTATTTAGTGTCACAAGTAGGCTTACATTAACACTGCAATGAAGTTACTGTGAAAATCCCCTGGTCGCCACACTCCAGCGCTGTTCGGGTACACTGAGGGAGAAAATAGCATGGCCAATGCACCTAACCAGCACATCTTTCGGACTGTGGGAGGAGCACCTGGAGGAAACCCATGCAGAGATGGGGCGGGGGGGCGGGGGGGGGAGGGGAGGGGGAGAAGATGCAGACTCCTGCACAGACAGTGACCCAAGCTAGGAATCGAACCTGGGTCTCTGGCACTGTGAGGCAGCAGTGCTAACCACTGTGCCACCATGCAGTGAGGCCACATCCTGTGAAGGAATTGAAAACAAGAGCGAGCAGCGAAGCAACATGATTGAGGTAGAATATGATATCTGGATTATGGATTCCAAAACCGTGATGCAAGAAATATGGGAGGCGGAGATTAGGCTCAGATGTTCAACAAAGAGGAAACTGGGACATCGCTGACAGGAATGGGAAATTCTCACACAAGAGACAAGAACTGAAAGCAAAATACTTGTCGCAGCGGAAATAAGAAAAAGAACACCGAGATAGGGATTGGGAATTTAAGCATTAGGACCAGGCACATGGGAAAGAAACCACTGACGATAACATAAAAAGAAAGAAGAGAACCAGAATCTCAGGGGTACCAGGAATACAGGCAAATGGAGAAGACACAGTACACACAACGTCAAGTGAATATTCTCAGCCATTTCTCTCTGGAGTTGACTTGAGTTTATTAAAGTCATACATTTAGGTTCCAAATTGAAATACAATATATAAAATCTCTCATGATTTCTTCTTTCAAATGTCATTTTCTGGAGGACTATATTCGAATACAAGAATTCAGTGGCATCCTTCAAGTTTCTAAAGATCATCTGAAAACCCATTTTCAAGGACAGCTTGGAATGGGCAGCTTTACTAGTGATGCCTGTGTCTCAAGAAAGTAATTTTTAAAAGCAAAGCCTTCAAAAAATGTCACAAAAGTTCCACTCAGTAAGTAATTAGTAAAGGTGTCACACTTGTTGTCTGCAGCTTGAGCTAATGCACTCAGTGTGGGCACCCAATGTGGGCAACATGGGGCACAGTGGTTAGCACTGCTGCCCCCACAGCGCCAGGGACCCGGGTTCAATTCCCGGCTTGGGTCACAATCTGTGTGGAGTTTGCACGTTCTCTCCATGTCTGCGTGGGTTTTCTCCGGGTGCTCCGGTTTCCTCCCACAGTCTGAAAGACATGTTGGATAGGTTCATTGATCCAAACAGGCGCCGGAGTAACAGTAACTTTGTTGTAGTGTCAATGGAAGCCTTACTTGTGACTAACAAATAAACTTTAACTGCATTACCAGAACCAAAAGAACTGCTGAACTGCTTCCCGCTCTTAGTTATCCCAACAATCAAGCTTCTAAAATCCAAGCCAGTGTCACCTCACTGATCCTCTTACACTATCTTCGTCCACACCATCTTCCAGTCCTCTTTAGCCTTGTTGGTATCCTGCACCAAGGGTCAATCTCCTTCACTGCCTAAAAGTGCAACTGTGAGGTTTTTTTTATTCATTCGTGGCACATGGGCGTCACTGGCTGGCCAGCATTTCTTGCCCATCCCTAGTTGCCGTTGAGAAAATGGTGGTGAGCTGCCTTCTAGAATCGCTTCAGTCCATGTTCTGTGGGTTGACCCACAATGCCGTTAGGGAGGGAATTCCAGGATTTTGACCCAGCGACTGCGATTGAATGGTGATATATTTCCAAGTCAGGATGGTGAGTGGCTTGGAGAGGAACTTGCAGATGGTGGTGTTCCCATGTATCTGCTGCCCTTGTCCTTCTAGATGGAAGTGGTCGTGGGTTTGGAAGGTGCTGTCTAAGGATCTTTGCTGAATTGCTGCAATGCATCTTGTAGATGGTACACACTGCTGCTCCTGAGTGCAGTTAATAATGCCACAACTAAGCTAATGAAATTTGGGCTTCTTTATCTGTAGATGTGTACCCTGTGTCTATATGGGTTTCCTCCAGGTGCCCCGGTTTCCTCCCACCGTCCAAAGATGTGTGGGTCAGGTGGATTGGCCATGCTAAATTGCCCCTTTGTGTCAGGGGTACTATCTAGGGTAAATACATGGAGGTTATGGAGATAGGGCGTGGGTGGGATTGTGGTCAGTGCAGACTCGATGGGCCGAATGGCCTCCTTCTGCACTGTAGGGATTCTATGAAAAGTAAAGAAGTGATATTGAGTTTGAACATTGTGTGCAGTTTTGGACAGCCTATTAACATGAAATTACTAACTGTGAAGATAGCAGACAGCGTAGATTCACCATGGAAGTTTTAATCATTTGCTCTATTTGTTTAGTCTCCTTGAGACAGGTGTCATTGACAAACAAGTATCTAATAGAACTGATGTGTGACTTTGTCTATACTGATGGATTAACAAATGTGAGTTAATCACAACAAATCTATTGAATGATAATTTCTGCAAAACAGGTGGAGATGGATACAGCTAAAAAAATACACAGAGAATGATAAGTGATGGCAACAATTACTAAGGAATAATCTTATGGGAATCCAAATGATGTTTTGGAGCCCAAAGCCCGAATGATTTATTATTATCCAAGTCCGGAGGTAAGATCATATTAATTGTCATCAATTCCATCCATTCATTATTTGTTACATACTGAACATTGTTAAAATCTGTGATAAAAATTAAACTGTTCCTTCAACACATGTATGTCTCTCATTGGTAGGCATTACAACTGTTATTACTGGCTGGAGCCTTCTATTGAGTTGATGCATGGTTATGTCCTGACTGATTGATTAGTTCTATTCAAAATTGTCAGAACCCAGTCAACAGTGGATTGCTGAGGATTGCTGTTGCTTTATGTATTACATAAAGTTGCAGGACCTACGTTTGCAAGGAAGCAGTTCTGCGCACATACAGAACTCAAACAGATTGACCATGCCCTCTCAGGCTGACACCATATCTCAGCTTGCTCCTTGTCCATCACACTAACCTTCTAACATATATCTTACTGCATAAAGTACATGTTAGTGAATATCCTGGTAACATAAGAGGTCAACAACACAAAAGAAAACCCGTGACAGGAGCATAAAAATCAAACCCGAACACCAACATGAAAAGTTAATGATATAACTTTATAAAATCACTTTATTGAATAAAAGTTAAGGTTTCAATTTGATGGCTTATAGCAGGAACTGGGTCCCTGCATTGCTGTTAAAACCTCACTCCAAGGAATTCCAACTAAATGTTCTCCTATATCAGGACCACATAAGTGACCCAACTTGTAAACCTTATCTCAGTTTGTTACAATCAAGGAATATGCCTTTTTCATGAGTTAGTTGGTAAGTTCCAGGTTTTCTAAATTACTCCCGTAAATGTTACAAGATGCGCACTATAGCTGAAGCCAAACCTGGTCCTTTTCAGAGTTAGACTGAAGGTACAGTTATGCTTCAGATAAAGTTCATTTATTAATGTCACAAGTAGGCTTACATTAACACTGCAATGAAATTACTGGGAAAATCCCCTAGTCACCACACTCCGGCGTCTGTTCGAGTTCACTGAGGGAGAATTTAGCACAGCCAATGCACCTAACCAGCACGTCTTTTGGACTGCGGGAGGAAAACGAGGCACCTGGAGGAAACCCACGCAGGCACGGGGAGAACGTGCAGAGTCGGCACAGACAGTGACCCAAGCCGGGAATCGAACCTGGGTCCCTGGCGCTGTGAGGCAGCAGCATGAACCACTGTGCTGCTGATATTGGATGAGATTTTAACTCATTCAAACTCACTCTCACAGACTTAAAATCATACCCATGGTCTCGCTTGTGGAACGCTACCCCTCATGAGGCACACCTGAGTTATACTGAACAAGTTCACCATCCTGCAGCATATACTGCCAATCCGTCAAGCAGTGCTCACCTAGTCTGCTCGGTTTGAATATTAGGAGACCACATACAGTAACATCCCATTCCAAAACAATTTTCAGAATAGGGAAGTAATTTTCAAAAGCCCATGCAGCACGGCATTGTGATATTACAGCCAAAGTGAGTTTAAAGCAATTTGTGACTATCTCCTCCAGGTGGTATCAGATTGCACAGTGTCAGTTGTGGCTCAATGGTTAGCTCTCTGAGTCAGAGGTTGTGGGTACATAATCCCACGCCAGAGATTCGGACGCAAAGTCTAAACTGACTATTCAGTGCAGCACTGAGGGAGTGTTTCACTGTTGGAGGTGCTGTCTTTCAGATCCGATACTACACTCCGTCTGTCCTCTCACATGAATGTAAAAGCTCCAGTGACACGATTTCCAAGAAGGGTTTGTGAGTGCTCCCTAGTGTCCTGGCCAATATTTAATCCCCTCAATTGACACTTAAAAATAGATTATACAGTCATTATCACATTTCTGTATGAGTGAGCGGGCTGTGCGTAAATTGGCAGCTGCAGTTTCCATATTACAATAGTGACAACACATCAAAAAAATCATTAATTAGCTATAAAATGCTTTGGGACATGCTGAGGTTGTGAAAGATGCTACGCGAATTAAAGTCTTACTTCACATGATGGTCAAAGTCAATGTGACTCTAGATTGTACTCCAATGTTTTCATTGATAGAAAGTTGAAGCAGTTTAACATGAGGGCAAAAGTAATGGTGGAACCAGGGTACACAGAGTCACGATAAGTGGCAGTAGGTGTAGAGGGGACATAAGGAAGATTTTTTTTTACGCGAATGTTTGTTTATTAGTGTCACAAGTAGGCTTACATTAACACTGCAATGAAGTTACTGTGAAAGTCCCCTAGTTGCCACACTCCGGTGCCTGTTTGGGTACATGGAGGGAGAATTTAGCATGGCCAATGCGCCTAACCAGCACATCTTTCAGACTGTGGGAGGAAACCGGAGGAAAGCCACGCAGACATGGGGAGAACGTGCAAACTCCGCACAGCCAGCCACCCAAGGCTGAAATTGAACCCAGGTCCCTATGAGGCAGTAGTGCTAACCACTGTGCCAGGTGTGGCTATTTGGAATTCTCTGCTTGGATTGGTGGTGGTGGTGGAGGTAGAGACCCTAAACTCTCTTAAAAAGTGCCTGAGTCCGTACCTTAACTGTTGTAAGATACAGGGATATGGGTCGATTGCAGGGGGGTGGGATTAGAAAGGACACTTTGGTGTCCTTGGACAGGCATGGACAAGATGGGTTGAATGGCCTCTTCTGTGCTGTAACTTTCCTTTGGTTGTATGGAACTACAACTTAAAACGTCTTAATATT
This sequence comes from Mustelus asterias, assembly GCF_964213995.1. Classification (NCBI taxonomy): domain Eukaryota; kingdom Metazoa; phylum Chordata; class Chondrichthyes; order Carcharhiniformes; family Triakidae; genus Mustelus; species Mustelus asterias. The sequence continues at coordinate 130,756,273 of NC_135807.1, forward strand.
GTTTTGGCTATACAGTTGCTAAGGTATAAATGCAGCTGTTGCAATGTGATCATTTAATCTTGAATCTTAATGCTTCAAATATTCTCAGGCAGTCTGTTGGAATGCATTTACATTTTTAACTATGTTGAGTGGACTTTCTTGTCAAGTCTCATTAAAATTTTCCACCCATTCATAAATGTGAAAGCAGGGCACTGTGCATCTATTTAAGTCTACGCATGCAGACTTCTGTTTCTTCACCATCCCCCAGCCCAGTATGAGACCAGTGAGTGCGGAGCCAGTAGTTGAAAGCTAGAAATTCAGATGACTCTCGGAGTGCATCTACACTGCAGCTACTGCTCTCTGACTGGCAGCTGTAGTTCAAGTTCCAGCTATTCTGAATATTGTTTACATTTCTTGGCTGTTGGCTGAAACTTTAACCATCCGCTTTTCAGAGAAAGCTCGGCATGTGCCCGGATGCATGCATAAGCAAAGCTGTTTCCCAACTGTTACAAATTGAAATGCTTGAGGGGTAAGGAATGTCTACTCTTACGAAAATTTGAATTGTCTTGATGCATGTTTACAAAGCATCCATGAATCCAGTAGGCCTCATGAACACTTTGTAAATCGGATTGGGGCTACACTAGATGTGATGTTAAACTGAAAGGTGGCACGGTGGCACAGTGGTTAGCACTGCTGTCTCATAGCACCGGGACCCAGATTCAATTCCCGGCCTCGGGTCACTGTCTGTATGGAGTTTGCTCATTCTCCCCCTGTCTGCGTGGCTTTCCTCCGGGTGCTCTAGTTTCCTTCCAAAGATGTGCGGATTAGATTGACTGGCCATGTTAAATTGCCCCTTAATGTCAGGGGGACTAGTTAGGGTAAATGCATGGGGTTATGGGGATGGGGCCTCGGTGGGATTGTGGTCGGTGCAGACTCGATGGGCCAAATGGCCTCCTTCTGCACTGCAGGGATTCTATGATTCTATGAAGCAATTTAATCCTCCCATGAGACTCATTGCAGAATCTGTTTGGGCCTTGATTCCAGATTAACAGGCTTTGATGTGAAGCTGACATTTCTGACATTGAATTTGCACTGTAAATACAGTCTGAAGTTAATTTTGGAACTATTGCCTCAGAGTCAAAAAGCTGTGAGTTCTAAAGCCCACTTGGGGATGAAAGGGTTGATGTCTGAGGAGAGATTCAACAGTTTGGGCTTGTAGTTGCTGGAGTTTAGAAGGATGAGAAGGGATCTGATTGAGGTATATAAAATTTTAAAAGGGATTGAAAAGTAAATGTCGACCAAATGTTTCCTCTTCTGGGACAATCTCAAACAAGAGGCCACAGGTACAGGTTGAGGGGTGGCAGATTTAAAACTGAGATGAGGAGGAACTATTTCTCACAGAGGTGGTGAATTTGTGGAACTCGCTGCCCCATCGCGCGGTGGAGTCTGAATCATTGAATAGTTTCAAGAAGGAGACAGATATATCTCTAATAAAAAAAGGGATAAGGGGATATGGGGAACAAGTGCAGAGATGGATTTGAGACCAGGAAGAGATCAGCCATGATCTGATTGAATGGCGGAGCAGGCTCAAAGGGCTGAATTTGCCTACTTCTGCTCCTAATTCCTATGTTCCTATTCTAGGATGTGAGCACACAATGTGGCAGGCTCTTCACTGCAGTACTGAGGAAGTGTGACATTGTCGGGGTGCCACCCTTAGGAAGACATGTTTGAGTGAGGCACTGATCAAAGGGAAGGGCATTCTTCTGGCATTCCTTCCATGACTCACATCAAAATAAATTAACTGGTTATTCATCACATTTGTTTTTTGTGTGATCTTCCTTACATGACGTTAATGGCTACAGCTCAAAAAAATAATTAAAAGGCTGTGAAATATTTTAAATGTCCCGAAGACACAAAAGGAGTTGTATAAATACGAGCTCTTTCTTACTAAATTTGCCTCCTTTGTCCTGGAGGCAGACTTGAAACCCTAAGGAAAAAAATAGGTCTTCAAGTCCATCAACAAGAGCAAGTCGATTTGAATTCAGTGGTGTAAAGGGCAGGAGAAAGCTCACAGAACCTGATAGCACACATTCCAGATTAAAACGTAACCAATATAAAAAGCAGTTCAAAGCAGCCATTAATGTCAAACTTGTATCAACAGTATGATGATCAGAATGTAAGATAATGGCCACTGAGGGTTTTACCTGTCCAGCACTCCAGATACTTGTAGAAACTAGAAGCAGGAGTAGGCCATTTGGCCCTTCGAGCATGTTCCGCCATTCATTATGATCATGGCTGATCATCAAATTCAATATCCTGACCCCCATTCCCCCCATATCCATTGATCCCTTTAGTCCCAAGAGCTATATTTAATTTATTCTTGAAATCACACGCCATTTTAGCCTCAACTACTTGCTGTGGTAGTGAATTCCACACATTCACCGTTCTCTGGGTAAAGAAATCTCAGTAAGAAGTCTAACAACACCAGGTTAAAGTCAACAGGTTTATTTGGTAGCCACATTTGGTAGTTTATCTGGCTACCAAATAAACCTGTTGGACTTTAACCTGGTGTTGTTAGACTTCTTACTGTGTTTACCCCAGTCCAACGCCGGCATCTCCACATAAAGAAATCTCTCCTCACTTCAGTCCTGAAAGGTTTGCCCCTTATCTTCAAACTATGACCCCCCCCCCTCCACATCGGAAACATGGGATGGCACGGTGGCACAGTGGTTAGCACTCCTGCCTCACAGTGCCAGGGACCCGGGTTCGATTCCCGGCTTGGGTCACTGTCTGTGTGGAGTTTGCACATTCTCCCTGTGTCTGCGTGGGTTTCTTCAGGGTGCTCCGGTTTCCTCCCACAGTCCAAAGATGTGCTGGTTAGGTGAATTGGCCATGCTAAATTCTCCCTCAGTGTACCCGAACAGGTGCCGGAGTGTGGCGACTGGGGGATTTTCACAGTACCTTCATTGCAGTGTGAATGTAAGCCTACTTGTGACTAATAAATAATAAATAAACTTCTTCTGCTGCTTTCTGAATTTGAATTTAGCATTAAGCAGCTCTGAAGTGACAGGAACTACACAGTTGACCAGCTTCACTGAGCCCCAACCCAAGGGACCAGGTGACACACCGTGAAAAGAGAGTGGAGAATTAATACACCATTCGTAAGACACAGGGGGTTCCAGAGCATTTCACAGGCAATGAGGTACTTTCAAGGCATAACCACTATTGTAACTGCAGGGAAATGGGCCGACCAATTTGCACTTAGACAGGCCCCATAAACAGTGGCGACCTAAACCATTAATGACACTCTTTTTTAATGCTGAGTGAGAAATAAATCATAGAATCCCTACAGTGCGGAAGGAGGCCATTCGGCCCATCAAGTCTGCACCGACCACAATCCCACCCAAACCCTATTCCCGTAACCCCACATATTTACCCTGTTAATCCCCTGATACTAGGGTAAATTTAGCATGGCCAATCAACCTAACCTATACATCTCTGGACTGAGAGGGGAAATCGGAGCACCCAGAGGAAACCCACGCAGACACAGGGAGAATGTGCAAACTCCACACAGACAGTGACCCGAGGCCAGAATTCAACCCGGGTCCCTGGCATTGTGAGGCAGCAGCGCTAACCACTGTGCCACCGTGCCACCCTAATGTTGGCTTCCACAGCAGGTCAAGCCCAATTTGAAACATGCACTTAACAGTGAGACAAGGTCTTGGTTTAACATACCTTGGAAAGATAGCACCTTCTTACAGGGCAGCACACCCAGTATCACCCTGGCACATTAGTTGATATGATGTGCACCGGTCCCCCAGTGGGGTACAGACCTGAAACCCCCTGAACAACTTCAGCTTGAGTGAGGGGACACTGGGACTTTGGCAGGCTCCAACTCACTTTTAAATCGGAAAATATACACGACTTTCCTAAAACAATCAGATAAAATCTCCTTGGACTCAACTATTTGGCTCACACTCGGTTTACAGTAACAGGAAATGATCTCCTTTGCGGGTTATTTCCAAAAACACAAAAAATGTTAACCTGCCTTCACTGAATTGGGTTCTGAGTTCCTTCCTCACGTATGCCAGAGGAAGAGGCATAATATATCATAACCACCACACCGCAACGCAAAATTAATCAGTTCACATCGGAATACTAACTTCTAACCTTCAGGCCAACATCATTTTAAGGTGGTTTTTAAAACCTGGGAGCAGATAGACGGGTGTAACGTTTAGAGGATTTTTTACAAGTTCTGTTTCTTGCCCATGTACTTGCTGCGTGCTAGCTGGCTTCAGCAGGGCTGACCATCTATCCCGCAATGGTCTTCCCTACTCCTGAGTTGGACCCATGCCACGGTTAAGTATTTGCGTATCCCCCACTGCCCTTCCTATCCATCTCGTGATCACCATTAAAGGGCCCGTCAAAAACACGCGTGAAGTGAAATAAATCTACCTCACACTCTGGACTCAGACTAGACAAATGGGAAAGCATTTCAAACCAATTGGAGATGGCATTACTACTGACCACATCTGCGTTTAATTTCACATAAGTCACAAAGTACCTGTTTCTAGCAAAAGATAAGAGGGTTTTTATTAATATGTCAGGAAGGATCTGATGTCGCTTTTCCGGCAAATTGGCCTGTACTATTTCCATATTAAATGTTGGTATCGATTACAACTATTTATAACAAAATTACAATCACAATTCTACCCAGAGCAGCAACCCTCTCAGCTCAGCGCTTTTTGGGTACTGTCAGGGACACGGCGGCCAATATCTGATCTCAATTTGCATTCTGGGGATATGCTTTACAGGCACACACGCAAGTCCACTCTGGGCTACCCTGACACCTTGTAATGAAACTGAATCTGACTTCTTTGGTGTTACAAATCTACCGCGATCTGAATGGAATCCAAACCTCACAACCATAGCAAGGGGAATGTAAACTAAACGGGCGAGAAAGTAACACTCGGGTTAATATGTTTCAACCATAACTACAAATCCACTTGTCAAAATGAAAACAATTGCACCTACCCTGTATCCAGATCACTGAACCTACAAATAAAGAAAAACAAGTTACACACTGAGCACCTCAGAGTCGGGAACAATTAACACACGCTTATTACAATGCAGCATGGCAGCTCTTACAAGGAGTCAACTTTCCCCAATCCCTTCCCTCCAATTACTGCTACTCGCACATGCAGGTGCACAGAAGAAGGGTCCATACACCTTAGGCTAGAACGCACACACACACAACTAAATGCCAATGGGAATGATTGGAAAAATAACAGTAACAGACATATTTGAAAGCAAAAGAGAACATTGGCATTAACGAGTAATCGAAATACAGTTTGGCATTCCTGTACTTGGTAGCACTTACATTCTAATGGGATGCATCCTCTTGAGAGTAATGCCTCCAATTTATAAAGGGGGGGGGGGGTGGCAATATTATGAATATAAAACGGGCTGAAACATCTAACAACTCAGTCAGCATCTGTAAAGCCAAAGACCAAGTTGCCACATCGCTTGTGTGCCCTCTCCAGAGCACAAAACTCACACACCCCGTCACCTTAACCCAACGCGCTATTTAGTTCAGGGCATATTGGTTTGGACTCTAACACTTCCCGTTCTCAGGATTTAGCACCAGGGCAGGACGCTGTTTGACAGATAAGACACCACCGTCTCTTAGGCCCTCCCTCCGGATGACCGGAGGTCCCTGCAATTCGGGATTATTTGTTACAGACGCCACCCGATTGTGGAAAGATCTATCGCCCAGTCCAGACAGCTGGATACCCGGGGGCGGGGGGGGGGGGGGGGGGGTGGTACTGTTTCCCTTCTCACCCAACAATGCCCTGAATTATTTGCCCTGACTTACATTCCAAATCTTGTTCAGGAGACTCTCCTGATTTGCAAAAAATAATCGGTTGCAAAGAATTAGTCCATCCTTTGGGCTTGTTTTCTCTACACTTTTGCAACGAATTCTTTTTACTCAAACACATCTTCATAGAATTATTTGTGTGTATGTGTGTTGTGGGGGGGGGGGGGGGGGGGGGGGTTGGCTTGAAAAGTTTACTGACCCTGAAAGTGTAGGCGAGCTGAGTGTAGTTGGTGCTGAGTCGACCTTAAGGTTAATGACTTATTTTGCTCCTGTTACCTCGACTTCCACTAACTGACCACAGACGAACTCTTACCCCTTCAATACGGTCAGCGTCCAAGACTTATATTAAAATTATATTTATTTACATATACATATTTGGGGAGAAAAAAAATAAACATTGGCTGAAGAAAAACGACAAAAAAAATGGGGATGTCACGGTTAGAGTTATTTGTAACTACTTGATTTTTAGATTGGACCCCGAGGGTGAGATTTCACTTTACTGACTAAGCGCCCTTTATTGTATGATTGTGATACAAAAACACTCAGCCTCTTTGGGGAAGGCTGACTGTTCAAGTAATAAATGATTTAGCATAAAATATTTAATTGCAACGAAGCAGATGTTGACTTCAGACTTCTAACTTGATTATACCTTAGACACGTTAGGCAAGCATTAATGATTGATAATGGCGCTAATTAACCCTAACCCTCCCCATAAACACACGCAGAGTTATAAGACAACAGCGGCCAATAAGGTTTTTTTTTCCATAGCCATGAAACCAGCACAAATTTCTACCAGAGAGGCGCATCTGATGGATCCCACCAGGAGCAGACATTAGTAAATCGCAGTTCTTAACAAAAGTCATTCCCCCCGCCTTGAAAATCTAACTGAGAACATCAATTGGGACCAACCAGCACCCATCTTTGGGCATGTTTGCATTCTAAAAAAAGTCTATTCCCATGTTGGATCCACACCGCAGCAATTTAGTTGACAAAATATCATGCAAAAATTATTAAGTAGGCTTCGAGATGGGTTAGGTTTGGGATTATTCGAAGCGGGTTTTTTTTTACATTAGCCTTAACTCCTGGCGATTGAATCAGCACTATAAAAATCACACTCAACCTGACAATTACTCTCTGCGTTAAATATTGTGTTCCAACTTCTTTTTTTCACAACTTTTAAAAGATTAAAATGAAGTCCTGA